>NC_048567.1:39316683-39404183 GCF_013265735.2 Oncorhynchus mykiss
CATTGTCTTGTGTGACATAACTGCTAATTTTAAAGTGTAATTTTATTGTTCCCAGCACAAGGTCCACCCATATAATGATAATGCTCTTTAATCAGCTTCTTGATATGCCACACCTGTCAGGTGGATGGATTATTTTGGCAAAGGAGAAATGCTTACTAACGGGGATGTAAAAAAAAAGTGGGCACAGAATTTGAGAGAAACTGTTTTTTTGTGCATCTGGAAATTTCTGGGATTTTTTATTTCAGCTCATGAAACATTTTAGCCAGGTACTCTAGGACAACAACAAAAAGAACGCGTGATCAGTACGACAGAGTGATAGACCGTTTCGTCAACATGAAAGAGAGGATGATGGTATTGGAATTTCATCATGTTTTTTCCGCTTGCAGGAATGCGCACGCACGCATGCTCACACACAAACACACACACTGAACACACACAGAATTCAGAACCATGGACAGCCACATTATATTTAGCGTACGTTGTGTCATGACTGTTCTGTGAGGATCAGAATGAGTCAGATCAGCTTGGCGGGGGGCGATAGTATCTAGGACCCCTCTCGCCCACAGAGGGGTGAGGGAGCTGCTGGATGGTCAACAGTTCACACCCTGTTGTAAATTACAGGAGAAGGGGACCCTTTTCCCCCCTCTGGTGTGAACAGAAGGAATGACTTTGTTAACAGGATATTCCTGCCAAAACTCTAACATGCTCAAGCGTGAATACTGGAACAATAATTCTAAGATAAGAATGTGGGGAATGGTCTGCGGGGAGCTATAGAAAACGAATGTCATATTGTTTTTTATTTTGTGATGTCATTTAAAATGGTATGGATGAAATACTGTAACTTGGAAAGTATATCCCCTTTATCTGTCAAGTTTCCATCCAATATGTTGTGCATATACAATTATGAAATCATTTTTGTTAACTTCTTTGACGAAAAGATCATCGGAAAGCAAATTACGGACTCCTCTTTAAATATGCGTATTTTTCGAAAGCTCAGTTGTCCTGAGTCTGCACAAAACTGCCAGGACCTAGGATCAAGGGAAACACTCAAGTGTATTAATCCTATATCTCTTGACACATTCATGAAAATAATAATGGCCTCTAATCCTTCGGCATACTGGACAATATTCTAACTAATCTACTGAAAGAGCTGCTTCCTGTGCTTGGCCCTCTCATGTTGAACATAATAAATGGCTCCCTATCCATGGATGTGTACCAAACTCACTAAAAGTGGCAGTAATAATGCCTCTCTTGAAAAAGCCAAACCTTGACCCAGAAAAGACTGAAGACAAACAATGTACATGGAACGCTTCAGTCTGTTTTTAGACCCCATCATAGCATTGAGACTGCACTCATGAAGGTGGTAAATTACCATTTAATGGCATCAGACCGACACTCTGCATCTGTCCTCGTGCTCGATAGACCTTAGTGCTGCTTTTGACATCATCCACCATGACATTCTTTTGGAGAGATTTGAAAACTAAATTGGTGTACACAGCCAAGTTCTGGACTGGTTTAGCCTTATCTGTTGGAAAGATGTCAGTTTGTCTCTGTGGATATTTTGTCCTCTGACAAATCAACTGTACGTTTCGGTGTTCCTCTAGGTTCCCTTTTAGGACCACTATTGTTTTCACAATATATTTTACCTCTTTTTTGATGTCATACGGGAAACATAATGTTAACTTTCTCTGCTATGCGTATGATACACTGATGTACATTTCGTGACACATGGTGAAACCTCAAAATTTCCCTCCCTGGAACCCTGTGTTTCAGACATAAGGAAGTGGATGGCGGCAAATGTTTTACTTTTAGACTCGGACAAAACAGAGATTTTAGTTCTAGGTCCCAAGAAACAAAGAGATCTTTTGTTGGATCTGACAATTTATCTTTATGGTTGTTGCCATGTCTTTGGCATCATTATAAGTGAAGACCGTTATTTTATCAAATCAATTCTCTGTAACTATTATTACGTGATTACTCATTACGTGACTAATCATGTACATGTAATTAACTAGGATGCCGGGGGACCACGGAACATCTTCAGATTACAAAGTTATATATATTTTAATATCTGATCAATTAGGCTTCACCTTCGTCTCATTCCAAACGTCATAAATTATTGGTTATCTGCACAAACCCAGCCTTTACTATAAATCATCCATACACCAATTGGCTTAACTTGTTATGGCTGCAATCCCGATACCGGGACCGATATGACAACTACCAGTGAAAATGGAGGGCGCTAAATTAAAACCACAGAAATCTCATAATTACAATTCCTAAAACAAACAGGTGTCTTATATTATTTTAAAGCTATTCTCGTTGTTAATCCCACCAAAGTATCTGTTTTTTTCAATAGGCTTTTCAGCGAAAGCACTACAAACGATTATGTTAGGTCTCCACCAAACCACAATAAGCCATTTTCCAGCTAAATATAGCATTCACAAAAAGCATAAAGATCAAATTAATCACTAACCTTGAATTATCTTCATCAGATGACACTCATAGGACTTCATGTTACACAATACATGCATGTTTTGTTTGATAAAGTTCATATTTATATAAAAAAAATCTGAGTTTACATTGGCGCGTTAGATTCACTAGTTCCAAAAACATCAAGTGATTTTGCATAGCCACATCGTTTCAACAGAAATACTCATCATAAATATAGATGATAATACAAGTTATACACATGGAATTATAGATATACCTCTCCTTAATGCAACCGCTGTGTCATATTTAAAAAAAAGTTTACGGAAAAAGCAACCCATGCAATAATCTGAGACAGCGCTCAGAACAGTAGCCAAATTAGCCTCCGTGTTGGAGTCAACAGAAACCAGAAAATACATGATAAATGTTTCCTTACCTTTGATGAACTTCATCAGAATGCAGTCCTAGAAATCCCAGGTCCACAATAAATGCTTGATTTTTTCGAAAATGTCCGTTATCTATGTCCAATTGGCTACTTTGGTTAGCGTGTTTGGTAAACAATTCCAAAGTCACAAAGCGCGTCCACTATAACGGGACGAAATGTCCAAAAGTTCCGTAACAGTCAGTAGAAACATGAGAAACGATGTACTGAATCAATCTTTAGAATGTTGTTTACATATATCTTGAATAACGTTCCAACCAGAGAATTAGAATTATTTCAGATGAGCGGTGGAACGCAAGTCCTTCCCCTGTGAACGCGCCTGGTGAAAGCATGGTCCACTCATGGCTGTGGTGACTATTTCCTGTGTCAATCGACCCCCTTCACATTAGAGTCATCAGACAAAGTTCTATTGACTGCTGACATCTAGTGGAAGGCGTAGGAAGTGAAAACTCATCCATATCTCGCTGTAATTTCAATGAGATCTTGGTTGAAAATATGCCACCTCCAGAAAAAAAACAGGAAGTGTATTTTCTTAGGTTTTTTCCTGCTATATGAGTTATGTTATACTCACAGACATAATTCAAACAGTTTTAGAAACTTCAGAGTGTTTTCTATCCAATACTAATAATAATATGCAAATATTAGCAACTATGACTGAGGAGCAGGCTGTTTGATATGGGCACCTTTCATACAAGCTACTCAATACTGCCCCTGCAGCCATAAGAAGTGAATCATTTATTCACAAATTAACTAAATAATCACAGAAATGCATAAACAAACAAACAGTAGATATTGCTTACTAACAAGAATAGGGAAGATTACCTAGTAGGCTAAGCTGATATGACGGCTTGGTGGACAAAGGAAAGTGGGTGTGGACTGAGAAAGAAGCGGGAAAGACAAAAGGGATGAATGCTGGTTGAATGCTCCCCGTAGCCAGGCCAGTGCGGCGAGGTGGAATAGCCTGCACTGGGCTGTGCTGGCAAACCCGGGGACACCATGCGTAAGGCTGGTGCCATGTACGCCGGCCCGAGGAGATGCACTGGAGACCAGATGCGTAGAGCAAGCTTCATGGCACCTGGCTCGATGACCACTCTAGCCCGGTCGATACTAGGAGCTGGAATGTACCGCACCGGGCTATGCACACGCACTGGGGAAACTGTGCGCTCCACCGCATAACACGGTGCCTGCCCATTCCCTCTCGCTCTCCGGTAAGCACGGAAAGTTGGCGCAGGTCTCCTACCTGGCTTCGCTACACTCCCCGTGTGCCTCCCCAATCCCTTTTTGGGGCTGCCTCTCGGGCTTCCAGCTGCGCCGCCGTGCTGCCTCCTCATACCAGCTTCTCTCTGCCTTCGCTGCCTCCAGCTCTGCTTTGGGGCGGCTATATTCCCCTGGCTGTGCCCAGGGACCTTTGCCGTCCAGAATCTCCTCTCATGTCCAGGAGTCCTGTGTTCTTTGCCGCTGCTGCTGCTGCCCTTTACCACGCTGCTTGGTCCTTTGTTGGTCGGTGTTTCTGTAACGGCATTCCTCCTCCTCTTCTGAGGAAAACAAACACCCACAAACCAAAAGTGAAACCCAGGCTACCTAAGTATGATTCTCAATCAGAGACAACTAACGACACCTGCCTCTGATTGAGAACCATACTAGGCTGAACTCAAAACCGCAACATAGAAAAACACACATAGACTGCCCACCCCAACTCACGCCCTGACCATACTAAATAAAGACAAAACAAAGGAAATGAAGGTCAGAACGTGACACATTGTGATCTTCTATGTTATAATCCAGTCTGCTGGAGAGTTCATCCGAGTCTCTCTCTTTCTGTTTCGCTGAAGATCAAAGTATTTTGTGGTTAGAAATTATTTTGTGGTTAGAAAGCCTCATAACTGAGGAACCTGTATAAGACAAAGTTAGGGAAATGTGGCTGTATTGTCTCTCACAGGTCACAAACATGACCACTTACATGTTCTCCAAAATATGGATATTGTTCAGTTCTCAAATTCTTTGATGTAGTAGATGTTCCTTTGTTCTACTGTGAAACTCTCACCATACTGCATGGCCAGGGGGAGAGAATCTCTGCCAGGAATTTATGACTTGAGATAACAGAACCTGGGTGTAGGAGAGAGTGAGAGAGGGGGAAGCAATGAACTATACCCAGAAAGGGCCACATCATGACATTATACAATCGTCTCAAATAAAACTGAAAGACCTCAACGATACTCTGGACCCTGATCTCTCTTTTGACGAAAATATCAAGACTATTTCAAGTACAGCTTTTTTCCATCTACGTAACATTGCAAAAATCTGAAACGTTCTGTCCAAAAATGATGCAGAAAATCCATGCTTTTGTCACTTCTAGATTAGACTACTGCAATGCTCTACTTTCCGGCTACCCGGATAAAGCACTAAATAACTTCAGTTATTGCTAAACACGGCTGCTAGAATCTTGACTAGAACCAAAATACTCCAGTGCTAGACTCTCTACACCTTCTTCCTGTAAAGGCTAGGGCTGAATTCAAGGTTTTACTGCTAACCTACAAAACATTACATGGGCTTGCTCCTACCTATCTCTCCGATTTGGTCCTGCCGTACATACCTACACGTATGCTATGGTCACAAGATGCAGGCTTCCTTATTGTCTCTAGAATTTCAAAGCAAACAGCTGTAGACAGGGCTTTCTCCTATAGAGCTCCCATTTTATGTAACGGTCTGCCCATGTGAGAGATGCAGACTCAGTCTCGACCTTTAAGTCTTTAAGTCTTTATCTCTTCAGTAGGTCCTTTGATTGAGTGTAGTCTGGCCCAGGGGTGTGAAGGTGAACGGAAAGGCACAGGAGCAACGAACCACCCTTGCTCTCTCTGCCTGGCCTGTTCCCCTCTCTCCACCACCATCTAACCCTATTATGAGGGCTGAGTCACTGGCTTACTGGTGCTCTTCCATGCCGTCCCTAGGAGGGGTGCGTCACTTGAGTGGGTGCAGTCACTGATGTGATCTTCCTGTCCAGGTTTGGAACCCCCCTCAGGTTTGTGCCGGGGGGGAGACCTTCGTGGACTATACTTGGCCTTGTCTCAGGGTAATAAGTTCAAGTGGTATCTCTCTAGTGGTGTGGGGCTGTGCTTTGTCAAAGTAGGTGGGGTTATGACCTGCTTGGTTGTGCCTGTCCAGGGGTATCGTCTGATGGGGCCACAGTGTCTCCTGATCCCTCCTATCTCAGCCTCCAGTATTTATGCTGCAATAGTTTATGTGTCGGGGCTAGGGTCAGTCTGTTATGTCTGGAGTATTTCTCCTGTCTTATCCGGTGTCCTGTGTGAATTTAAGTATGCTCCCTTTAATTCTCTCTCCATCTCCCTCCCCTCCCGGAGGACAGCCATGGGACCATACCTCAGGACTACCTGGCCTGATGACTGCTGTCCCCAGTCTATCTGGTTATGCTTCTGCTCCAATTTCAACTGCTCTGCTGCCGCTATTGAACCCTGACCTGCTACCTTGTCCCGGACCTGCTGTTTTTGACTCTCTCTCTCTCTCTCTCTCTCTCTACCACACTTGCTGTCTCTAACTCTGAATGCTCGGCTATGAAAAGCCAACTGACATTTACTCCTGAGGTGCTGACCTGTTGCACTCTCTATAACCACTGTGATTATTACTTTTACATCTATGAACGTTTGAACATCTTGGCCATGTACTGTTATAATCTCAACCCGACACAGCCAGAAGAGGACTTGCCACACCCCAGAACCTCTCTAGGTTTATTCTTGTAAGAAGGGCTTTATAAATACATTTGATTGATTCATATTGTGATCACTACATCCAATTGATCTGGATACTGCTTTCAAGCTAATTTCTGCAGCATTAGTAAAGATGTGTTCAATCGAAGTTAATGATTTAATTCCTGCCCTGTTTGTAACTATGCTGGTAGGTTGACTGATAACCTGAACCAGTTTGCAGACACTAGTTACAGATTGAAGCTTTCTCTTGAGGGCAGCTTAATGAAAGCCAGTCAATATTGATTAATCACCCAGAAAATATACCTCTCTGTTGATATCACATGCATTATCAAGCATTTCATACGCTATCCAGATACTGACAGTGAGCACTCAGTTTGTCTATAGCAGCTTCCCACCAGAATGGGCTTTAGGTGAGAGGCAGATGAACCTGTAGCCATATTACTTCAACAGTATTTAACATGAGATCCTCTCTAATCTTTACAGAATGTGGTTCTGAATATAAACAGACACACCTCCACCTTTGGCATTTATATATTTTCTGTATATGTTGTCACCTTGTATTGCTACCATTGTATCATCAAAGCTATTATCTAAGTGAGTTTCAGAATATGAATGTCATCTGTTACTAGCAAATTATTA
Source organism: Oncorhynchus mykiss (assembly GCF_013265735.2). Lineage (NCBI taxonomy): Eukaryota > Metazoa > Chordata > Actinopteri > Salmoniformes > Salmonidae > Oncorhynchus > Oncorhynchus mykiss. Next base: position 39,323,917 of record NC_048567.1, read on the forward strand.
ATTTTGTGAACCTTGTTTCATAAGCTACATATACCTCTAGCGACGAGCAATCCCGTATCCGGGATCTTAAGTATAGCCTCAAGCTCATTAGCATAACGCAACGTTAACTATTCATGAAAATCGCAAATGAAATGAAATAAATATAATGGCTCTCAAGCTTAGCCTTTTGTTAACAACACTGTCATCTCAGATTTTCAAAATATGCTTTTCAACCATAGCTAAACAAGCATTTGTGTAAGAGTATTGATAGCTAGCATAGCATTAAGCCTAGCATTCAGCAGGCAACATTTTCACAAAAACAAGAAAAGCATTCAAATAAAATAATTTACCTTTGAAGAACTTCAGATGTTTTCAATGAGGAGACTCTCAGTTAGATAGCAAATGTTCAGTTTTTCCAAAAATATTAGTTGTGTAGGAGAAACCGCTCCGTTTTGTTCATCACATTTGGCTTAGAAAAAACCCCGAAAATTCAGTCATTATAACGTCAAACTTTTTTCCAAATTAACTCCATAATATCGACAGAAACATAGCAAACGTTGTTTAGAATCAATCCTCAAGGTGTTTTTCACATATCTATTCGATGATATATCATTCGTGGCAGTTTGGTTTCTCCTCTAAACCACATGGGAAAATGCATGCAGCTGGAGATTACGCAATAATTTCGACGGGGGACACCAAGCGGACACCTGGTAAATGTAGTCTCTTATGGTCAATCTTCCAATGATATGCCTACAAATACGTCACAATGCTGCAGACACCTGCAGACACCTTGTGGAAACGAAGTGTAGGCCCATTCCTTGCGCATTCACAGCCATATAAGGAGACATTGGAACAAAGCGCATTCAAAATCTGGGGCATTTCCTGTTTGAAATTGAATCTTGGTTTCGCCTGTAGCATCAGTTCTGTGGCACTCACAGATAATATCTTTGCAGATTTGGAAACGTCAGAGTGTTTTCTTTCCAAAGCTGTCAATTATATGCATAGTCAAGCATCTTTTCGTGACAAAATATCTTGTTTAAAACGGGAACGTTTTTCATCCAAAAATTTTAATAGTGCCCCCTAATGCATAACTGGTTAACGTGGGCTATTTTGAGCACTTTTCTTCCGGGATGCTTACTTGTTTTCATTGCTTTACTGGGAAGCTTAGCAGAAGTAGATATGCTCATGTTATTAATGTTAGTGCAGGGTGAGCTGCACACAGTGGACTTCCTCCTACGGCACACCACCTCAGTGCTAACATTATAAATCTGTTTCATGTGCACATGATTACTGCATGCAATAGCTGTAGGGTCAGCAAAGGCATTCAGGGCAGTTAGAGGGACATAAATTTGGTTACTTACATTGTGTCTACCAATGCCCCTGCTGTAATGTGCGTTTGCTGAAGCGTCACAATGGTAGGGATTAGCTGAGCTGGGCTTGGGTCATTGATTTGTCATTGTCTCAACGGAGCCTTACACTTAGTCCTTATGACAAAAGTTCTGAGCATAACAATATATTTTAAATGCCTGAATTCAGAATCAATTGGGCTTCCAAAAATAATATGGTCGCTGTAATAGGTTTATTCTGATTGCAGAATAAGATATACGGCCCATCTAAACAGCAGCTGAACCATGATTCTATGTCCCATTGAGGTGTTGTGACATTACTATCATTAATGTGGTGACTGTTATTTATCGAATAATTGCCTAATATGTTTAATTGTGACTCGATTCAATTCATCATGTAACAATTAACTCATTAGGAATTTGGGGCCATGGAGTGTTCGTTACTTCACGTGTAACACATGGTGGTCAGAGGGATCTGTTGTTCACACTCGTGTCTTTGGTCAAATGACTACTTTACATGTAAAGCTGCAGACTGTCAATGTTCTGGTCTAGTCATTACCTTCTTCACTCATGTTGAGAGTTTCAGAGCTTCTAACCATTTCAACATGTGGACCACATCCTCACATCTTTTTGGTTTTGTAGCTTAACCATTCGTGACATCCAGCTTACACCGTCCGTCTGCTTGATCTTACCATTTTCAGCCATGTAGCCACCGCTCCACTCTGTCTAGTCAGATATGTTAATTCTTAGACTTAGTATTCTAAGTCCTTTTAAGCACTCTGGTCGGAAAGACGGTTCCATCACACTGACACACTCTTCTGACCTCATTATCTCATTAGAAGACTAAAATCACGTCTATCTTTTCAAAAATAGTTTCATCGTTCTTCACATTGCATCAACATCCTATTGGGTGGAAACTTTACAGCCAGAATGTGTTTCCTTCCTAAGTTATGATCAGCTGTTAAGTCATAGAAGTGGCCAAACTCCCCCACTCTCCTCTCCTGTGGGAGAGGGGGGAGGGGAGGGGGGTCTGGCTATCTGTCAGCCATGTTTCAAGCTGATCTGTCACCTTTGATCCTCACCAAGGAAAGAGAGTCATGACAGAGGGGATTTGAATAAGCTGGCCCAGGTTCCCTTGGGGGCGGACATTTCACAGCGTGAAAAGTGATTGCATTCGTTTTGTAACCGGGAAGCCTCTTGGGTGGGAGCCGGGTGACATGGCAAAGTTGGCTCAAAACAAAGTGATGTACAGTTGAAGTCGGAAGTTTACATACACTTATGTCGGAGTCACTAAAACTCCAAAAACTTTCAACCACTCCACAAATTTGTTGTTAACAAACTATAGTTTGGCAAGCCGGTTAGGACACCTACTTTGTGCATGACACAAGTATTTTTCCAACAATTGTTTACAGACAGATTATTTCACTTATAATTCACTGTATCACAATTCCAGTGGGTCAGAAGTTTACATACACTACTGTGCCTTTAAAAAGCTTGAAAAATTCCAGAAAATAATATCATGGCTTTAGAAGCTTCTGATAGGCTAATTGACATCATTTGAGCCAATTGGAGGTGTACCTGTGGATGTATTTCAAGGCCTACCTTCAAACTCAGTGCCTCTTTGCTTGACATCATGGGAAAATCAAAAGAAATCAGCCAAGACCTCAGAAAAAAAATTGTAGACCTCCACAAGTCTGGTTCATCCTTGGGAGCAATTTTCAAATGCCTGAAGGTACCACGTTCATCTCTACAAACAATAGTACGCAAGTATAAACATGGGACCACACAGCCGTCATACTGCTCAGGAAGGAGACGCGTTCTGTCTCATGGAGATGAACTAACTTTGATGCAAAAAGTGCAAATCAATCCCAGAACAACAGCAAAGGACCTTGTGAAGATGCTGGAGGAAACAGGTACAAAAGTATCTATATGCATAGTAAAACGAGTCCTATATTGACATAACCTGAATGGCTGCTCAGCAAGGAAGAAGCCACTGCTCCAAAACCGCCATAAAAAAGCCAGACTACGGTTTGCAACTGCACATGGGGACAAAGATCATACTTTTTGGAGAAATGTCCTCTGGTCTGATGAAACAAAAATATAACTGTTTGGCCATAATGACCATCGTTATGTTTGGAGGGAAAAGGGGGAGGCTTGCAAGTCAAAGAACATAATCCCAAACGTGAAGCACGGTGGTGGCAGCATCATGTTGTGGGGGTGCTTTCCTGCAGGAGGGACTGGTGCACTTCACAAAATAGATGGCATAATGAGGTGGGGAAATTATGTGGATTTATTGAAGCAACATCTCAAGACATCAGTCAGGAAGTTAAAGCTTGTTCGCAAATGGGTCTTCCAAATGGACATTGACCCCAAACATACTTCCAAAGTTGTGGCAAAATGGCTTAAGGACAACAAAGTCAAGGTATTGGAGTGGCCATCACAAAGCCCTGACCTCAATACTATTGAAAGCATGCGCGAGCAATGTAGGCCTACAAACCTGACTCAGTTACACCAGCTCTGTCAGGAGTGTTTGGCCACAATTCAACCAACTTATTGTGGAAAGCTTGTGGAAGGCTACCCGACACATTTGACCCAAGTTAAACAATTTAAAGGCAATGCTAGCAAATACTAATTTAGTGTATGTAAACTTCTGACCCACTGGGAATGTGATGAAATAAATAAAAGCTGAAATAAATCATTCTCTCTACTATTATTCTGACATTTCACATTCTTAAAATAAAGTGGTGATCCTAACTGACCTAAGACAGGGATTTTTTACAAGGTTAAATGTCAGGAATTGTGAAAAACTGAGCTTAATTGTATTTGGCTAAGGTGTATATAAACTTCCGACTTCAACTGTATGTCCAAGCACGTGGAGTAATGATTAAAGCACATGCAAAGTGTTTGATAAAAACCCAATGTACTTCATCTGCCTTAAACTAGTTTTACCATTTTACCATTTATTTATGAAAAATACATGTTGTATGTTCCTGAACAATGCACCATGCTGCCTTGTTTGCAATATGACCTGGTGGCACAGATTCCCCCAAAAAATGACTCTCCTCCCTTACCGCTTTCGCCCGTTCACATCATGAGTCATAGCCCGGTGCACAGCAGTTCAGCTTAATCAAACTCCCTCATTCATATGCGGAAACAATGTCGAACAAGGCATATTTTTATTTATCTGTCATTTTACCAGGTAAGTTGACTGAGAACACATTCTCATTTGCAGCAACGGCCTGGGGAATAGTTACAGGGGAGAGGAGGGGATTAATGAGCCAATATCCTCATGAGCAGTAAATTAAATACACTTCAACAAAGGTTCAGCTGCTACAATGCTATTTGATAACCTAACAAGGAAAGTTAGTGTTGAGTAATTACACTGTAGTATGACATGAGAAGTAGATCACCTTTTTTTGGTATTTGTGTACTTTCCCTGAAAACCTATTTTTTTATACTTTTACCCATTTTTCTCCCCAATTGGTAGTTACAGTCTTGTCCCATCACTGCAAGTCCCTATAGGAGAGGCGAAGGTCAGCCATGTGTCCTCTGAAACATGACCCTGCAGCTGCACTGCTTCTTGACACACTGTTTGCTTAACCCGGAAGCCAGCCACACCAATGTGTCCGAGGAAACACCGTCCAGCTGGTGACTGAAGTCAGCTTGCAGGCACCCGGCCCACCACAAGGAGTTGCTAGAGGAAATCCCGGCCGGCCAAACCTTCCCCTAATCCGGACAATGCTGGGCCAATTGTGCGCCGCTTCATTGGTCTTAATAGAAAATGACTCAAGTAAAAGTGAAAGTCACCCAGTAAAATACTACTTGAGTAAAAGTATTTGGTTTTAAATATACTTAAGTATCAAAAGTAAATGTAATTGCTAAAACATACAAATTCCGTATGTTAAGCAATCCAGATGGCCATTTTCTTGTTTTTATTTTCTTTACAGATAGACAGGGGCACAGTCCAACATTCTGACATAATTTACAAATGAATCATGTGTGTTTAGTGAATCCGCAAGATCAGAGGCTCAGTTGATACTTTGAGTGTCAAGAATGGTCCATCATCCAAAGGACATCCAGGCAACTTGACACAACTGGGAAGCATTGGAGTTAACGTGGGCGACAGGCTAGCCTAGTGGTTAGAGCGTTGGACTAGTAACCGGAAGGTTGCAAGTTCAAACCCCCGAGCTGACAAGGTACAACTGTCGTTCTGCCCCTGAACAGGCAGTTAACCCACTAGGCCGTCATTGAAAATAAGAATTTGTTCTTAACTGACTTGCCTAGTTAAATAAAGGTAAAATAAATAAATACAATTCCTGTGGAATGATTTCGGCACCTTGTAGAGTCCATGCCCCAACAAATTGAGGCTGTTGTGAGAGCAAAAGGTGGTGCAACTCAGTTAGGAAGGTGGAAGGTGTTCCTAATGTTTTGTAAAAAGTTAGGTTGTTGCAGCTGCACAAATACCACACCCCTTGAAAAATGATGTTTTGGGGGCATGATATTTGTATCTATCTGTATTGACGATTCATTCAGGAATAATCATGGTAACATCCACATGAATGTATATTATATTCTTATTTACAATAAAAATGACTCCAAAATTACACAATACATTATTTACCATTCATTTATATTGGGCACAAAATAATCTGAAACACTAAAACAAACAGCAAATGCATCCAAAAAATTTGTAGAGTCAAAAGCTTGATGTAGTCATTGTGTGCTATGACCAAATACTTAACTTTTTGCTATTTCAATACAAATATATGAGTGAATTTGGAAAGTTTTCAGACCCATTCCCTTTTTCCACATTTGGTTACATTACAGCCTTATTCTAAAATGGATTAAATAATTTTTACACACAATACCCCATAATAACAAAGCAAAAACCTTTTTTAAATTGTTTATTTAAAAAAAGTATTACAAATAGAAAACAGAAATACGTTATTTACACAAGTATTCAGACCCTTTGCTATGAGACTCGAAATTGAGCTCAGGTGCATCCTGTTTCCATTAATCATCCTTGAGATGTTTCTACAACTAGATTGGAGTCCACCTGCGGCAAGTTCAATTGATTTGATGTGATTTGGAAAGGCGAACCACCTGTCTGTATAAGGTCTCACAGTTGACAGTGCATGTCAAAGCAAAAACGAAGCCATGAGGTCGAAGGAATTGTCCGTAGAGTTCCGACATAGGATTGTGTCAATGCACAGATCTGGGGAAGGGTGCCCAAAAAAATCTGGAGCATTCAAGGTCCCCAGGAACACAGTGGTCTCCATAGAAGAAGTTTGGAACCACCAGAATTCTTCCTAGAGCTGGCTGCCCGGCCAAACTGAACAATCGGAGGAGAAGGGCCTTGGTCGTGGAGGTGACCAAGAACCCGAAGGTCACTCTGACAGAGCTCCAGAGTTCCTCTGTGAAGATGGGAGAACCTTCCAGAAGGATGACCACCTCTGCAGCACTCCAACAATCAGGCCTTTGTGGTAGAGTGGCCAGACGGAAGCCACTACTCAGTAAAATGCACATGACAGCCCGTTTGGAGTTTTCCAAAAGGCACCTAAAGGACTCTCAGACCATGAAAAACAAGATTCTCTGGTCTGATAAAACCAAGAGCTGAACTCTTTGGCCTGAATGACAAGCGTCATGGCTGGAGGAAACCTGGCACCATCCCTACGGTGAAGCATGGTGGTGGCAGCATCATGCTGTGGGGATGTTTTTCAGCGGCAAGGACTGGGAGACTAATCAGGATCGAAGGAAAGATAAATGTTGCCAAGTACAGAGTGCTCCAGAGTGCTCAGGACCTAGGATTGGGGCAAAGGTTCACCTTCCAACAAGACAATGAATCCTAAGCACACAGCCATGACAAAGTAGGAGTGGCTATGGGACAAGTCTCTGAATGTCCTTGAGTGGCCCAGCCAGAGCCCGGACTTGAACCCGATTGAACATCTCTGGAGAGACATGAAAATAGCTGTGCAGCAACTCTCCCCATTCAACCTAACAGACCTTGAGAGGATTTGCAGAGAAGAATGGGAGAAACTCCCCAAATACAGGTGTGCCAAGCTTGTAGCATCATACCCAAGATCACTTGAGGCTCTAATCACTGCCAAAGGTGCTTCAACAAAGTCATGAGTAAAGTCTCTGAATATTTATGTAAATATGATATCATTATATATTTTTTTTATACATTTGCAAAAACTTTAAAAAAAACTGTTTTTGCTTTGTCCTTATGGGTTATTGTGTGTAGATTGATGATGTGAAAAAAACAATTTAATACATTTTATAATAAGGCTGTAACGTAACAAAATGTGGAAAAAGTCAAGGTGCCTGAATACCCTCTGAATACACTGTATATGTGATTTTGAGGGAAGGAGGTTGTTGGCCAAGATCTTGCGATACATGGCCCCATCCATCCTCCCCTCAATACAGTGCAGTCGTTCTGTCACCTTTGCAGAAAAGCATCCCCAAATAATTATGTTTCCACCTCCATGCTTCATGGTTGGGATGGTGTTCTTGGGGTTGTAGTCATCCTTCTTCTTCCTCCAAACACGGTGAGTGGAGTTTAGACCAAAAAAATATATTTTTGTAAACAGGTGCAGTTTATACAGGTAATGAATGAGTGGAGAACAGGAGGGCTTCTTAAAGAAAAACTAACAGGTCTGTGAGAGCTGGAATTCTTACTGGTTGGTAGGTGATCAAATACTTATGTCATGCAATAAAATGCAAATTAATTACTTAAAAATCATATAATGTGATTTTCTTGATATTTGTTTTAGATTCCGTCTTCCACAGTTGAAGTGTACCTATGATAAAAATTACAGACCTCTACATGTTTTGTAAGTAGGAAAACCTGCAAAATCGGCAGTGTATCAAATACTTGTTCTCCTCACTGTAGGACTCGTTTTAATGTGGATATAGATAATTTTGTACCGGTTTCCTCCAGCATCTTCACAAGGTCCTTTGCTATTGTTCTGGGATTGATTTGCACGTACGATCATCTCTTGGAGACAGAACAAGTCTCCTTCCTGAGCGATATGACAGCTGCATGGTCCCGTGGTGTTTATACTTGCGTAACATTGTTTGTAGAGATGAACGTGGTACCTTCAGGCATTTGGAAATTGCTCCCAAGGATGAACCAGACTTGTTGAGGTCTACAATACATCCACAGGTACACCTCCAAATGACTCAAATGATGTCCATTGGCCTATCAGAAGCTTCTAAAGCCATGGCATAATTTTCTGGAATTTTCCAAGCTGTTTAAAGGCACAGTCCACTTAGTGTATGTGAACTTCTGACCCACTGGAATTGTGATACAGTGAATTATAAGTGAAATAATCTGTCTGTAAACAATTGTTGAAAAAATGACTTGCACAATGTCGATGTCCTAACTGACTTGCCAAAACTATAATTTGGTAACAGGAAATTTGTGGAGTGGTTTAAAAATGAGTTTTAATGACTCCAACCTAAGTGTATGTAAACTTCCGACTTCAACTGTACCTCCCCACACCAATGAGTAATACCTTCAAATGTTTGCCTGAAACTAATAGTTTAGATCAATTGTTTTCATCAGACTTGAATGTTGGAAATCAAATCAAATCAAATCCAATTTTATTTGTCACATACACATGGTTAGCAGATGTTAATGCGAGTGTAGCGAAATGCTTGTGCTTCTAGTTCCGACAATGCAGTAATAACCAACAAGTAATCTAACTAACAATTCCAAAACTACTGTCTTATACACACAAGTGTAAGGGGATAAAGAATATGTACATAAAGATATATGAATGAGTGATGGTACAGAGCGGCATAGGCAAGATACAGTAGATGGTATCGAGTACAGTATATACATATGAGATGAGTATGTAAACAAAGTGGCATAGTTTAAAGTGGCTAGTGATACATGTATTACATAAAGATGCAGTAGATGATATAGAGTACAGTATATACGTATACATATGAGATGAATAATGTAGGGTATGTAAACATTATATTAGGTAGCATTGTTTAAAGTGGCTAGTGAAATATTTTACATAATTTCCCATCAATTCCCATTATTAAAGTGGCTGGAGTTGAGTCAGTGTGTTGGCAGCAGCCACTCAATGTTAGTGGTGGCTGTTTAACAATCTGATGGCCTTGAGATAGAAGCTGTTTTTCAGTCTCTCGGTCCCAGCTTTGATGCACCTGTACTGACCTCGCCTTCTGGATGATAGCGGGGTGAACAGGCAGGGGCTCGGGTGGTTGTTGTCCTTGATGATCTTTATGGCCTTCCTGTAACATCGGGTGGTGTAGGTGTCCTGGAGGGCAGGTAGTTTGCCCCCGGTGATGCGTTGTGCAGACCTCACTACCCCCTGGAGAGCCTTACGGTTGTGGGCGGAGCAGTTGCCGTACCAGGCGGTGATACAGCCCGCCAGGATGCTCTCGATTGTGCATCTGTAGAAGTTTGTGAGTGCTTTTGGTGACAAGCCAAATTTCTTCAGCCTCCTGAGTTTGAAGAGGCGCTGCTGCGCCTTCTTCACGATGCTGTCTGTGTGGGTGGACCAATTCTGTTTGTCTGTGATGTGTATGCCGAGGAACTTAAAACTTGCTACCCTCTCCACTACTGTTCCATCGATGTGGATAGGGGGGTGTTCCCTCTGCTGTTTCCTGAAGTCCACAATAATCTCCTTAGTTTTGTTGACGTTGAGTGTGAGGTTATTTTCCTGACACCACACTCCGAGGGCCCTCACCTCCTCCCTATAGGCTGTCTCGTCGTTGTTGGTAATCAAGCCTACCACTGTTGTGTCGTCCGCAAACTTGATGATTGAGTTGGAGGCGTGCGTGGCCACGCAGTCGTGGGTGAACAGGGAGTACAGGAGAGGGCTCAGAACGCACCCTTGTGGGGCCCCAGTGTTGAGGATCAGCGGGGTGGAGATGTTGTTGCCTACCCTCACCACCTGGGGCCGGCCCGTCAGGAAGTCCAGTACCCAGTTGCACAGGGCGGGGTCGAGACCCAGGGTCTCGAGCTTGATGACGAGCTTGGAGGGTACTATGGTGTTAAATGCCGAGCTGAAGTCGATGAACAGCATTCTCACATAGGTATTCCTCTTGCCCAGATGGGTTAGGGCAGTGTGCAGTGTGGTTGAGATTGCATCGTCTGTGGACCTATTTGGGCGGTAAGCAAATTGGAGTGGGTCTAGGGTGTCAGGTAGGGTGGAGGTGACATGATATGATATGGTCATTCTACTTTGTCTCTATACTGACGCTTAGCTTGTTTGATTGCCTTGCGGAGGGAATAGTTACACTGTTTGTATTCGGTCATGTTTCCGGTCACCTTGCCCTGATTAAAAGCAGTGGTTCGCGCTTTCACTTTCACGCGAATGCTGCCATCAATCCACGGTTTCTGGTTTGGGAATGTTTTAATCGTTGCTATGGGAACGACATCTTCAACGCACGTTCTAATGAACTCGCACACCGAATCAGCGTATTCGTCAATGTTGTTGTCTGACGCAATACGAAACATATCCCAGTCCACGTGATGGAAGCAGTCTTGGAGTGTGGAATCAGATTGGTCAGACCAGCGTTGAACAGACCTCAGCGTGGGAGCTTCTTGTTTTAGTTTCTGTCTGTAGGCAGGGATCAACAAAATGGAGTCGTGGTCAGCTTTTCCGAAAGGAGGGCGGGGCAGGGCCTTATATGCATCGCGGAAGTTAGAATAACAGTGATCCAAGGTTTTGCCAGCCCTGGTTGTGCAATCGATATGCTGATACAATTTAGGGAGTCTTGTTTTCAGATTAGCCTTGTTAAAATCCCCAGCTACAATGAATGCATCCTCAGGATGTATGGATTCCAGTTTGCAAAGAGTCAAATAAAGTTTGTTCAGAGCCATCGATGTGTCTGCTTGGGGGGTGAATATATACGGCTGTGATTATAATCGAAGAGAATTCCCTTGGTAGATAATGCGGTCGACATTTGATTGTGAGGAATTCTAAATCAGGTGAACAGAAGGATTTGAGTTCCTGTATGCTTTTGTGACCACACCACGTCTCTTTAGCCATAAGGCATACGCCCCCGCCCCTCTTCTTACCAGAAAGATGTTTGTTTCTGTCGGCGCAATGCGTGGAGAAAACAACTGGCTGCACCGACTCCAGTGAGCCATGTTTCCGTGAAGCAAAGAACGTTACAGTCTCTGATGTCCCTCTGGAATGCTACCCTTGCTCGGATTTCATCAACCTTGTTGTCAAGAGACTGGACATTGGCGAGAAGTATACTGGGGAGTGGTGCACGATGTGCCCGTCTCCGGAGTCTGACCAGAAGACCGCTACGTTTCCCTCTTTTACGAAGTCGTTTTTTTGGGTCGCCGGCTGGGATCCATTCCGTTGTCCTGGGTGAAAGGCAGAACACAGGATCCGCTTCGCGAAAGTCATATTCTTGGTCGTACTGATGGTGAGTTGACGCTGCTCTTATATTCAGTAGTTCTTCTCGACTGTATGTAATGAAACCTAAGATGACCTGGGGTACTAATGTAAGAAATAACACGTAAAAAAAAAAAAACTGCATAGTTTCCTAGGAACGCGAAACGAGGCGGCCATCTCTGTCGGCGCCGGAAGTACAGAAATATGACATATATACTGTATGAATTAATTTATTATGTCATCAAACTACACAAATCCTCAGTTTCAGGCAAGCATGATATGCTTTTGCTCGAAGTGTGGGGAGGTGTGCCCCTTTGCGATTCATAATATAATCGTATACAGCTAACATGCAAATATATGGATCTTTAGTTGTTTACATCAACTGTTTTACTGTTGTTTGAATGGCATATATGAGGAGAGGTATGACCCTTTCTGTCCAAAAAGGTCATTTCTAAAAAAAACAATTCTGAAGGTAAGAATATGGTCATACTTCATAGGGAACAGATTGAGGTACTGTGCCCTGATTAGTCCCACATTGAAACAGCTTACTAAGATTCTGTTTCTTGTGTAACTGGCTCTTTATAATATATGTACCTTAAACTGTAATTGCTGTTACCGCATTTTCATACCAATAAATAAAGCGGTCAATTACACTTTTGTCCTGGAGTGGGGGATAGAGATATAATAGACAGCCTTTTCTCCAGTTTAACTGCTTCTAAACAGACCCAATATTTTAGCATGGGTGCAACTTTGTTCACTCCTTGGCTTTGCCTTGCCAAGCAAACAGAAACATGCAACTTATATCCAAGAAAGAGTCCAAAGCACCTTATAGTTACTTAAATTAAGGGAGAAATTCTGTGGTCACTTGCCATGTACAGTGCCTTGCAAAAGTATTCGGCCCCCTTGAACTTTGCGACCTTTTGCCACATTTCAGGCTTCAAACATAAAGATATAAAACTGTATTTTTTTTGTGAAAAATCAACAACAAGTGGGACACAATCATGAAGTGGAACGACATTTATTGGATATTTCAAACTTTTTTAACAAATCAAAAACTGAAAAATTGGGCGTGCAAAATTATTCAGCCCCCTTAAGTTAATACTTTGTAGCGCCACCTTTTGCTGCGATTACAGCTGTAAGTCGCTTGGGGTATGTCTCTATCAGTTTTGCACATCGAGAGACTGACATTTTTTCCCATTCCTCCTTGCAAAACAGCTCGAGCTCAGTGAGGTTGGATGGAGAGCATTTGTGAACAGCAGTTTTCAGTTCTTTCCACAGATTCTCGATTGGATTCAGGTCTGGACTTTGACTTGGCCATTCTAACACCTGGATATGTTTATTTTTGAACCATTCCATTGTAGATTTTGCTTTATGTTTTGGATCATTGTCTTGTTGGAAGACACATCTCCGTCCCAGTCTCAGGTCTTTTGCAGACTCCATCAGGTTTTCTTCCAGAATGGTCCTGTATTTGGCTCCATCCATCTTCCCATCAAATTTAACCATCTTCCCTGTCCCTGCTGAATAAAAGCAGGCCCAAACCATGATACTGCCTCCACCATGTTTGACAGTGGGGATGGTGTGTTCAGCTGTGTTGCTTTTACGCCAAACATAACGTTTTGCATTGTTGCTAAAAAGTTCAATTTTGGTTTCATCTGACCAGAGCACCTCCTTCCACATGTTTGGTGTGTCTCCCAGGTGGCTTGTGGCAAACTTTAAACAACACTTTTTATGGATATCTTTAAGAAATGGCTTTCTTCTTGCCACTCTTCCATAAAGGCCAGATTTGTGCAATATACGACTGATTGTTGTCCTATGGACAGAGTCTCCCACCTCAGCTGTAGATCTCTGCAGTTCATCCAGAGTGATCATGGGCCTCTTTGCTGCATCTCTGATCAGTCTTCTCCTTGTATGAGCTGAAAGTTTAGAGGGACGGCCAGGTCTTGGTAGATTTGCAGTGGTCTGATACTCCTTCCATTTCAATATTATCGCTTGCACAGTGCTCCTTGGGATGTTTAAAGCTTGGGAAATCTTTTTGTATCCAAATCCGGCTTTAAACTTCTTCACAACAGTATCTCGGACCTGCCTGGTGTGTTCCTTGTTCTTCATGATGCTCTCTGCGCTTTTAACGGACCTCTGAGACTATCACAGTGCAGGTGCATTTATACGGAGACTTGATTACACACAGGTGGATTGTATTTATCATCATTAGTCATTTAGGTCAACATTGGATCATTCAGAGATCCTCACTGAACTTCTGGAGAGAGTTTGCTGCACTGAAAGTAAAGGGGCTGAATAATTTTGCACGCCCAATTTTTCAGTTTTTGATTTGTTAAAAAAGTTTGAAATATCCAATAAATGTCGTTCCACTTCATGATTGTGTCCCACTTGTTGTTGATTCTTCACAAAAAAATACAGTTTTATATTTTTATGTTTGAAGCCTGAAATGTGGCAAAATGTCGCAAAGTTCAAGGGGGCCGAATACTTTCGCAAGGTACTGTAGCTCTCCAGGAACAGGCTTGGAGAGCCCTGATCTAAACAATAATTATGTATTTTCAGTTGTCATTTTGTGATGTCATTAAAAATGTTACAAAGGAAGTACTGTAACTTGAAAATAATATACACTAAATCTCAATCCTCTACATTGTGCCTGAAATGTGAAAAATGCTGAAAGTATTTTTGTTACAATAGTGATGTGATTTTAAGAGCCATCAGAGATAATTTGTTTTCTATAAACGTTGCACAGTAAGTAGCCACGAGTGAGGTCAGTGAGCATGTCAGCCTGACAGAACGTCACTTTCGACCAGAATCTATCAAAAGATTGGTAAAGAAAAAAACATTTAGACCAGAGAGGTGTGTAGCTGTAGCTCATGTCCAAAGTGGTTAGAACTCTGAAATCTCAACACTAGGTAGAGGCAATAACGTCACCTCCCGGATAATAACTGGTACGGCTGATTAGCTGTCCTAAGTAATGTATCTAGAAAGTGAATTTAAGTGGGACCATTCTACTACTCTTCAAACCAATGTATTCTACTACTCTCAACACCAATGAGAACCATCTACACGAATAGCTAGCCTATCTCAGCATCAGCAGAGGAAAGCAACAGTAGAAGAGACAACAGTGGGGGACTCCTTTTGGACAATCAGAGGCTTACAAGTGTGCCTCGGAAAGGCCCAACACCCTTCTTAAGAACACACCCGAAGTCGTAAAATGTTTTACTAGTAATTTTTATGCTAACTAGCTAGCAAGAGGTTGCATAGCAACAGCATCAACTTCCGGTAGACAGGCTAAGAGCTAGTACGTTCAACTGAAAGCATAGTGTTATTTTACAGTACACTAAAATTAACTTATAGTATATAGTGTGTAGTATATGCTCATTAAGTATGTAGTATACAGTATGTTAGTATGGGTATTTGAACACAGCTCATCCCTACTGCCTCTAATCTGGAGGACTCACTAAACTAAATGCTTAGTTTATAAATTATGTCTGAGTGTAGGAGTGTGCCCCTGGCTATCTGTAAATGAACAAATTAAATTGTGCCGCCTGGTTTGCTTAATATAAGCAATTTGAAATGATTTATACTTTTACTTTTGATAATGAAGTATATTTTTTGCAATTACATTTACATTTGATACTTAAATATATTTAAAACTAAATACTTTTAGACTTTTACTCAAGTAGTATTTTACTGGGGGACTTTCACTTTTACTTTTCCCATCACTGCTCACTTGATGGCCAACTGTCACGACTTCCACTGAAGTTGGTCCCTCTCCTTGTTCGGGCGGCGTTCGGCGGTTGACTTCCCCGGCTTTCTAGTCACCACCGATCCATGTTTCATTTTAGTTTTGTCTTCATTGTACACACCTGGTTTCCTTTCCATAATCAGTATTCCTTATTTAACCCTCTGGCTTCCATTTTTGTTTTGTGCGTGATTGTCGTTGTCAAGTGGTTTCTTTTATGTGCTCTGGATATTTATGTTTATCCTTGTTGGATCATTGCTTATTTTGAGTAAAGCTCATACCTGAGCTTTTACTCATACCTGTGTCCTGCGCCTGACTCCGCCTTATCCATTCACCTAGAACGTTGACACCAACAGATTTTCTTGTGGAGTTTTCATTCAATGGGGTTTTCAGTATATGTAGTTTAAGCCATCGCTTTAAATAGGTGCAACTTTAATTAGAAATTTGTCAACAGACTCAATAGAATACATTGAGAAATGGGTTCAGAATATAGGGATCAATGAACGATGGCCATCTATGCATATTTGTCTCCGTTTTAGCACCAACTGGTAGATTAAAATAATACTCTGATTTTGTAGATTATTTAGGCACATTTTAGTGTTAGGAAAGTATGTATGAATCATACAAAAATACAAAATAAATGGTTTGGAGAGCCTTTACATATAAAATACTGTATATTGCTGAATAAAAAAATACTGTGGTGTCCTGGAAGTTGCCTTATTCAAGTTCAATCCATTAAATATTGGGAGGTGGACAAAAGTGTACAATAGGGGTTGAATAATAATCCTACAAATCTACCCTTATTCTCACTTTTTATGACAATGTTCCAGTTGTCGTGGACCATGCAATACACTCCAGGCTAAACCTGCTACGTGTGGCCTCAATGATTCAAATAGGCTACATGTCTTAAATTATTGCACAATGTTAGCCTAATATGATCTACCAATCCTATCGACCCTTAGCAACAATTTACAAGAACGTGACAGAGGATAGAAAAGTACACGGAATGGAATGCAATGAAGCAAAAATAAGTGTATGTGGCTATTACTGACTGTGGCTCCCGATGACTAATATTTAACATGAAACAAATGGCAAATAAAATGGAGAAAAGCTTGAGCATACACTGCATTTGGAAAGAATTCAGACCACTTCCCTTTGTTACATTGCAGCCTAATTCTAAAATTGATTAAGTAAAAAAAAATCCTCATCAATCTACACAATACCCCATAATGACGAAGCAGAAACTGTTTTTTTAGATATTTTTGCAACCATTTGCTATGAGACCCGAAATTGAGGTCAGGTGCATCCTGTTTCCATTGATCATCCTTGAGATGTTTCTACAACTTCATTGGAGTCCACCTGCGGTATATTAAATTGATTGGACATGCTTTGAAAAGGCACACACCTGTCTAAGTAAGGTTCCACAGTTGACAATGCATGTCAGAACAAAAACCAACCCATGAGGTCGAAAGTAATTGTCCGTAGGCAAGATTGTGTCGAGGCACATATCTGCTGCATTGAAGGTTCCCAGGAATGTAAACTTTTTTTTCATTCAAATGCGTTTTTTTTTTTGGCAGAAATGCCTTCTGGAATATGTGAACTTTCATGTGCCTTAATAACAAACGTGTATGCCATCTGTAAATACAAATGTAAGGCTTAAATTGCGAGTCTAGTTGGTCTAGCCACAGAAAAAGGAAGGAACCTTCCCGCTAGCCATGATTGGCTGAGATAATGGCTGGGCTGGACATGCAGAGAGATGAGTTCGGATTGGACTGCCATTAACCTCTCTGAACCACCCATACCGGATCCGGGATAATTGTCATCAGCAACGCTGAATAGCATAGCGCCACAGTCATATAATATTACTAGAAAATATTCATATTCATGAAATCACAAGTGCAATATTGCAAAACACAGATTAGCCTTTTGTTAATCCACCAGTCGTCTCAGATTGTGAAATTATGCTTTACAGCGAAAGCAATACAAGCGTTTGTGTAAGTTTATAGATCGCTTAACAAAACAATAAGTACACTTAGCATCAGGTAACTAGGTCACTAAAATCAGAAAAGCAATCAAATTAATTGTTTACCTTACATGTTTTCACTCACGAGACTCTCAGTTAGACAACAAATGTTCCTTTTTTTCCATAAAGATATTTTTTATATCCAAATACCTCCGTTAGTTTGGTGCGTTATGCCCAGGAATCCACCGGAAAGAGCGGTCACGAAAACGCAGACAAAAATTCCAAATGATATCCATAATGTCCACAGAAACATGTCAGACGTTTTTTCTAATCAACTCTCAGGGTGTTTTTCAAATATCTTTTCAAAAACATATCAACCGGGACAGTTGGCTTTTCACTAGGACCGAGAGTAACAATCTCTTTTGCGCATAATTCACTCTGAGAGCCCCCACCTATCCACTTACGCAATGTGGTCGTTCACGCTCATTCTTCAAAATAAAAGCCTGAAACTATGTCTGAAGACTGTTGACACCTTGAGGAAGTGATAGGAAAAGGAATCTGGTTGATATCCCTTTAAATGGAGCAATGGGAGGTTATGGAACATGGAGTTTTCAAAATAGAAGCCACTTCCTGGTTTGATATTTCTCAGGGTTTCGCCTGCAATATCAGTTCTGTTATACTCACAGACAATATTTTGACTGTTTTGGAAACTTTAGAGTGTTTTCTATCCTAATATGCATATTCTAGCATCTGGTGCTGAGAAATAGGCCGTTTACTTTAGAAACGTTTTTTTTCCAAACATAAAAATAGTGCCCCCTAGCTTCAAGAGGTTTTAACATGCTTTTGACTATAACATGAGCTAGTCAGTATGTGAAGGTAATACTTTTTTACGCAGCTTTTTTGAAAGATATTACGTAGTAGAACTGCAATGGTGTTGCTCTCCACTTTCTGGAGGACCGAGTTTTGAAATCAGTGGAATACATGGTGGAATTATGATAACTAAGGAGATGGATTAAATTCTGCCGTTTGATTGCAAATATGCAGACAGTGTCAAAAAGAGGCTGTTGTATAAAACACCTGTCTCCGGATTACATCTTCAGACTAAGGTAATCATGACATCCATGACAGAGAGGGAGAAGCTTCCATCTATGTATATGGATAAAATAGTTTAGCTAGCTACATTTTCAAATATTACACACTTCTAATTTCGTCAGAAATGTGTTTTCATTCATCCCACTGTTGTCTCTTCTACTGTTGCTTTCCTCTGCTGATGCTGAGATAGGCTAGCTATTCGTGTAGATGGTTCTCATTGGTGTTGAGAGTAGTAGAATACATTGGTTTGAAGAGTAGTAGAATGGTCCCACTTAAATTCAGCTAGCTTACTGGCTCACTGGCTGGCTCACTAGGTAACGTGATGATCTGTGTAGTAATAATTATTCTAATCTCAGAGCCATTTGCATTGCAACCAGGTTCAACATACCGGCCCCTAAAAAAGACTCCACTATGCAGGTAACCATTTCAATATAATGTTCATGATGTCACAACAACAACTGTCGATAGATGTAGCTGGTAAATTCGCTGTGGCTATCTACTCCGATTTCAGAGCACTCGTCTGAGTGTGCCAGAGAGCAGAATAACTGACTAAATTACGACCACTCAACATCCGTTGAATATGGCCAGTGTCAGTAAACGTAGGCAAAAAAACATAATTAAATTGTTGCCAGCAGAACAGTTACAGTCACCAATGCTCTGGATAACATAAAAACAGCCTAACAAGCTCTGCTAGTGCGAGTAAAATGGTCAGAGTGAGCTGTTACCTCATTTGTGTCTGGAAGTAGCTAGCAAGCTAGCCTACATTAGCCAGTTAGCTTGGGTGCTTGACTGCTGTTGTTAGGTCAGAACACTTGAATCAACCCTATTCCTTGGCCCTATCCCCATTCCGTGCCCAGTGTGCGCTCTGAAACCCCCGAGAGTGAAACGCTCTGAATTTACGAACGGACAATCTGACAATACTCTGGGTTTACGAACGCCCAGAGCGCACTAAGAACACTCTGGCACTCCAGATTGAATTTATGAACACACCCGTAGTGTAAACCAGCCTTTAGTCTTGAAATCTTTGGTTGTTTAGCACTTGGCCTCACTTGTGATTCCTTAAAGAGCTGGGTGGAGCTAAAGCTTAAGAGGGTGTGAACGATTCTGAATTGGTGTAGACAAAGAAGAGCCCTCCAGTATGTGTACCAAAACATTCAAGGGCCATTTTCTCAAAGGTGAGGTTACAAGTTGACCAACTTTCAATGCAGAATTCTTTCACATTGTTCCTCAACTGTAGTGTATGATATACAATTTTTTAGCTCTGAGTCTCTACACAATTAAAAATGTTGCTACATAAGACCGAATCGACGCGGTCTGTCACAAATGGAAAAAGTTTGCAACCATCAAGACTCTTCCTAGAGCTGGCCGCCCTGCCAAACTGAGCAGTTGGGGATAAAGAGCCTGTGAGGTGACCAAGAGCCCGATGGTCACTCTGACAGAACTCCAGAGTTCCTCTGTGGAGATGGGAGAACCTTCCAGAAGGACGAACATCTCTGCAGCACTCCACCAATCAGGCCTTTATGGTAGAGTGACTAGACGGAAGCCACTCCTCAGTAAAAGGCTCATGACAGCCCACTTAAAGGACTCTCAGATCATGAGAAAAAATATTATCTGGTCTGATGAAACCAAGATTTAACTCTTTGGCCTGAATGCCAAGCATCACGTCTGGAGGAAACCTGGCACCATCCCTATGGTGAAGCATAGTGGTGGCAGCATCATGCTGTATGGATGTTTACAGCGGCAGAGACTGGGAGACTAATCAGGATCGAGGGAAAGATGAATGGAACAAAGTACAGAGATATCCTTGATGGAAACCGGCTCAAGACCACAGACTGGGGCGAAGGTTCACCTTCCACCAGGACAACAATCCTAAGCACACAGCCAAGAAAACACAGGAGTGGCTTCTGGACAATTCTCTGAATGTCCTTGAGTGGCCCAGCCAGAGCCCAGACTTGAACCTAATCGAGCATCTGTGGAAAGACCTAAAAATAGCTGTGCAGTGACGCTCCCCATCCAACCTGACAGAGCTCGAGAGGATCTGCAGAGAAGAATGGGAGAAACTCCCCAAATACATGTGTGCTAAGCTTGTAGTGTCATACCCGAGAAGACTTGAGGCTGTAATCGCTTCCAAAAATGCTTTGAAGTACTGGATAAAAGGGTCTGAATATTTTAAAATAAGGCTGTAACATAACAAAATGTGGAAAAAGTCATGGAGAATAGTGTTATTTCTATCAATAAAATGAAGTAGATGCTTTGTCCACTTGGAACCAGTAGGTTCGCTAAACCTTATTCATGGATTCCTAATGCGTAAATGTGGTGGAATTGATATTCTCACACTTATATTCAAGGTCAGAACACGCATAGAGGAAAGAGCATAAAAAGAGAATTACATTCCAGTGGGAATACAAATGATTTAGATGAAAAAAATGAGTTCGAGAAAAAGAAGGAAACAACACACAGAGAACACAAACTTGAAGGATTACACAAGAGGATGGTAGTCAAAGAGACAATGATTATATAACATGAGGGGAATGAAGACTTATGTGGCTAACTTTTAACAGCTATTAGAAGCGGACCAGAGAACCAACAAATGCAGATGAACAAAAACAATAAAAAATGATTTAAAAAATGTCTCTTTTCCTTCCCTCTACACATCTTTCTCTGTCTCACTCCCTCCCTCTTCCATTCTCTATTTTTTTATACACTTGCAATGCAGTTTGTTTGCTGTTGTTCATACTTACAGATTATCCTCCTGTTTCCGCCATATATCACAGAGGATACAAAGGGCCCATACTTGCACTACTTGTGACCGAGCCCATAAGGCTCTGGTCAAGATCAGTACACTATATAGGGAATAGGGTGCCATTTGGAATGCAATCCCCAACCTCAAACACAAGCCAGCCTCCAGCAGAAAACACTTTCACACACTAAACAGCAAGAATACATCCTTTCATCTCTGGTGGGTCATGTGCTAGTGGTGCTGTGCCCTTAGCCTGAATAAGAACTGTAAATAAATAAATACAACTGCAGAAAAAGGAAAACAAATGTAAAATACAAACACTATATCTCTGTGAATTACAAAGAACCAGTGCAGACCGACGATGGGTCTGAAATGCACCCCATTCCCATACAGTGCAAGTCTTCGTGCTCTGGTCAAAGGTAGTGCACTATATAGGGAAGGCCCTGGTCAAAAGTAGTGTACTATGTAGTGAATAGGGTGCCACTCTGAGACTACTAGCTGAATCATACAGTTTCACCCTCTGTTGCTCTGGGCTCTGGGTCCAGTGTCCAGAGCGTTTCCCATGACTCACCATGGCATTGCCGTCTGCATTTTGGCTGGCTTAGTGCTGGCTGGCCTTGATCGTTGCCTGCAGGTGGGTGGGTGGGGTGGAAGTACCTGCACTTGTCCCTAGAGCAGCGTCCCTTGATATAGTACATGCAGACGATGACCAAGTTTTCAGTGCCCTCCAACATTGTCGCCTCCATGGGGTGGGTGTAGTGGCAGTCGCCCTCGCCCGAGTGCAGTTTTCCCTCTGGAACTCACGACATACCTGGGTGGGGTGGCACAGTCAGCGAAAGAGTTCGAACCATGGAACTAGAATTATTCCATTATATTCTGTCATTATATTTCTCTGGTTCAGACTGGGCTACGGCAAAGTAAGACAGACGTACCGACACACACCACACATACCTCCAGCTTGTCTGTGTGCATGGGTTTTTGTTGAGAGCTGCCGTTGCCCATGACCTGGAAGCCGGTAGGGCTCCCTGGGACCAGCAGGGGGGCCTGGGGTAGCAGCTCAGGCATCAGGCCCATCCCTGGACCCATGAGGCTCAGATATGGGCTGAACGACATACTGGGACTGGTGGCCAGAGACAACATACTGGTAGACATGGGGAACATAGTCTGAGAGGCAAGGAGAGGGGGAGAGAGAGGAGGGACACAGGGAGGGAAACACGCAGTGAACAGCCACGGTCCAAACTGTACAATGTGTTGACAAAATAATTAGGATGGCTTGGTGTGGGCTACATTTTTTTATTAATTTTATTTCACCTTTATTTAACCAGGAAGGCTAGTTGAGAACTAGTTCTCATTTGCAACCCGGACCTGGCCAAGATAAAGCATAGCAGTTCGACACACACAAAAACACAGGGAACACATAGAATAAACAAAGCATACAGTCAATAATACAGAAGAAAAAAAGAAAACAAGAAGTGCATATACCGTGTGTGCAAATGAGGTAAGGTATAGGGAATTAAGGCAATAAATAGGCCATGGTGGCGAAGCAATTACAGTATAGCAATTAAACACTGGAATGGTAGATGTGCAGAAGATGAATGTGCATGTAGAGATACTGGGGTGCAAAGGAGCAAGATAAATAAATAAATAAATACAGTAGGGGGATGAGGTAGTTGGATGGGCTGTTTACAGATGGGCTATGTACAGGTGCAGTGATCTGTGAGCTGCTCTGACAGCTGGTGCTTAAAGCTAGTGAGGGAGATATGAGTCTCCAGCTTCAGTGATTTTTGCAGTTCGTTCCAGTAATTAGCAGCAGAGAACTGGAAGGAAAGGCGGCCAAAGAGGAATTGGCTTTGGGGGTGACCAGTGAGATATACATGATGGAGCGCGTGCTACGGGTGGGTGCTGCTATGGTGACCAGTGAGTTGAGACAAGGCGGGGCTTTACCTAGCAGAGACTTGTAGATGAGCTGGAGCCAGTGGGTTTGGCGACGAGTATGAAGCGAGGGCCAGCCAACGAGAGCGTACAGGTCGCAGTGGTGGGTAGTATATGGGGCTTTGGTGACAAAACGGACGGCACTGTGATAGACTGCATCCAATTTGTTGAGTAGTGTTGGAGGCTATTTTATGAATGACATCGGCAAAGTCGAGGATCGGTAGGATGGTCAGTTTTATAAGGCTATGTTTGGCAGCATGAGTGAAGGATGCTTTGTTGCGAAATAGGAAGCCGATTCTAGATTTAATTTTCCGAGCCATCCAGAGTAGTGATGCTGGACGGGCTGGCAGCTGCGGGCAGTAATCGGTTGAAGAGCATGCATTTAGTTTTACTTGCATTTAAGAGCAGTTGGAGGTCACAGAAGGAGAGTTGTATGGCATTGAAGCTCGTCTGGAGGTTAGTTAACACAGTGTCCAAAGAAGGGTCAGAGGTCTACAGAATGGTGTTGTCTGCGTAGAGGTGGATCAGAGAATCACTAGCAGCACGAGCAACATCATTGATGTATACAGAGAAGAGAGTCGGCCCGAGAATTGAACCGTGGCACCCCCATAGGCCAGAGGGCCAGACAACAGGCAATCCAATACATACTATGCTCCAGGGGCACAACTTTTAGTGGGGACTGGGGGGTCATGTCCCCACTACGTTCTGAAATTGCCTTTTTGTCACCCCCAGCTTTATCATTGCAATGTGATACAAAAAGTGTCAGCAATGTGCTTCATGACCTTGTAGATGCCTCCGAGCGGTCGGGTAGGCTGTTTGGAGTGTTCAGTATGCTGGATTTAGGACAGTATGGACACCACAGAGCGGGCTGACAGGCTGTGTAGTGGCTTCCTTTCATCTTTACCATAGCCACTGCACTAGCCTGAAAGCGGGTTTGTTTCGTACGCATACATTCCACATTCAAGGTTTCCAAATGGCCAAAACATTCAATGAGATCTAGGGATATGGTCAAACAAAAAATGTATTCTTCTTATATCTCACAAAAAAAGGTCCCATATAGGAAAAGAGTCCATAGATCTCAGTTGGAGTTGAAAAGTTCAGGTGTTCAACTTCCAAAAATGTCAAGAGCTTGACATACAACAATGTACGACATCAACAAATTAGAGGTGCACGTGATTCAAAGATGGAGCATTGTTTATGTATGTATATATATATTTGTGTGTCTCACTCAGCTGTCTCAAGGAGCAGACAGAGTGTCTGTAAGATATTGGTCTTGGTCTTAACCATGACGCTCCGGGCAAAACCTTTGGCCCCAGGCAAAGCCTCCACCACACACCCCATCAGCCAGGTGTTCCTTGGGGCGGTGTCATTGACGGTGACAAGAAGGTCACCAGGACTGAAGTTTCTCTTAGTTTTGTTCCAATTGTTACACTCCTGCATAAGTGGAAGATACTCCCTGATCCATCTCTTCCAATAGAGGTCAGTGATATATTGTACTTGCTTCCATTTCCTTTGTGAATATAGGTCACTTCTCTGGAATAGTCCTGGTGGCAGGACTGGCTTTGCTTTCAGATGAAGCAGCTGGTTTGGAGTCAGGGGTTCTAGATCATTAGGGTCATTTGTTACAGTTGTGATTGGTCTGTCGTTCATAATCACCTCAACTTCACACAAGGCTGTCTGCAAACCCTCATCATCCAGTATTTGCTCTTTAATGATTGAAATATGGTGGGCTCCAGAGGGAGGGTTGAATGACCATGTCACTTGTTCTTAACTTGCCGACCTGGTGAAATAAAATAAATAAATAAATAGGACTCTTTAGTTCCGTAGGCATAGCAGCTTTGCTTAAAAACTTCTTAAGGCTGAAATCCCGCTACCGGGATCCATATGACAACAGCCAGTGAAAGTTCAGGGCACCAAATTCAAACAGAAATCTCATAATTAAAATTCCTCAAACATACAAGTATTTTACACCATTTTAAAGATAAACGTGTGGTTAATCCCACCACAGTGTCCGATTTCAAAAAGGCTTTACGACGAAAGCACACCAAACGATTATGTTAGGTCAGTACCTAGTCACAGAAAAACAGTCACAGAAAAAGTCACAGAATAAGGCATTTTTCCAGCCAAAGAGAGGAGTCACAAAAAGCAGAAAGAGATCAGTAACCTTTGATGATCTTCATCAGATGACACTCATGTATGTTTTGTTCGATAAAGTTCATATTTATATCCAAAAATTCCAGTTTACATTGGCGCGTTATGTTCAATAGTTCCAAAAACATCCGGTGATTTACTCATAATACTCATAATACTCATAATAAACATTGATAAAAGATACACGTGTTACATATGGAATTATAGATCCACTTCTCTTTAATGCAACCGCTGTGTCAGATTTCAAAAAAACTTTACGGAAAAAGCACACCATGTAATAATCTGTTTACAGCGCTCAGACACAAAAACAAGCCATACAGATACCCGCCATGTTGTGGAGTCAACAGAAGTCAGGAATAGCATTATAAATATTCAAATATATATTCAAATATAACTTTGATGATCTTCATCAGAATGCACTCCCAGGAATCCCAGTTCCACAATAAATGTTTGTTTTGTTCGATAAAGTCCATCATTTATGTCCATTTATGTTGCACATTTAGTTCACTAATCCAAATTCATGAGGCACGATCCCTAGGTCCAGACAAAAAGTCAAAAAGTTCCGTTACAGTCCGTAGAAACATGTCAAACGAAGTATAGAATCCATCTTTAGGATGTTTTTAACATAAATCTTCAATAATGTTCCAACCTGAGAATTCCTTTGTCTTTAGAAATGCAATGTAACGCAGC
Organism: Oncorhynchus mykiss; assembly: GCF_013265735.2. NCBI lineage: Eukaryota > Metazoa > Chordata > Actinopteri > Salmoniformes > Salmonidae > Oncorhynchus > Oncorhynchus mykiss. Next base: position 39,349,937 of record NC_048567.1, read on the forward strand.
TACTTCTCACAGGAGAGCGCGTGATCAGCTCATGGCAGATGCCTGATTGAAAGAGCTCTCTTTCTCCCCCCCATTCATAGTATAAGCCTGTAACAAGGTTCTGAAGACTGTTGACATCTACTGGAAGCCTTAGGAAGTGCAATATGACCCCATAGACACTGTATATTCGATAGGCAATGAGTTGAAAAACTACAAACCTCAGATTTCCCACTTCCTGGTTGGATTTTTTCTCAGGTTTTTGTCTGCCATATGAGTTCTGTTATACTCACATATATCATTCAAACAGTTTTCAAATCTTCAGAAGTTTTCTATCCAAATCTACTAATAATATGCATATCTTAGCTTCTGGGCCTGAGTATCAGGCAGTTTACTCTGGGCACCTTAAACATCCAAGCTACTCAATACTGCCCCCTAACCATAAGACATGTTTAACCTTCCTCCCACTCTTAGAATGCCATTGTCAACAATTGGATCAACCTTACAGATTGAGCCGCTTCTCTTGGCACTAGTGCAAGTTATTTTTAAAGTGCTGTCATTGCTCAAATTGAATGATGACCTTTGATCATCTCTGATCTGATCCTGAATCAGTTTTTGTGAGAACTTTCCTTTTCTCCCTTAAACTGTAGAAGAAGTCTCTTCAGTTTCAGCATCCAGGCAACTGCTTTCTTCAAGCTGTTTCATGTTGAATAGTACTCAATCAGTTTGCTGGTCGGACTCTTTTCTTCCACACTTGAACTGTTTAAGGTGACTTCTTTTCTCACCTCTGGATCATCGGGAGGGATGGACCCAAGCTCCCCGGGGACTTTTGGCCACTGTGTTTCTGCTTTCTACAGGAATTATGGTCCTTTGCGCCGTCTCTGAGTTCAGGAAAGTTTCAACATGTAATCCTCTTGAGGCATCATCGGTTGGGTTGTGTTAAGAGTTCAAATACCTCCACTGTTTTGCTTTCAATAGGTCATGGATCATAGCAACCCTATTAGCCACAAAGTTATGGAATCTCTTTGTATTGTTGAGGATGTATTTTTAGCACAGACTGGCTGTCTGTCCAGAAAGTTGACTCCTCAATCTGGAGCTCCAACCTTAACATCCTGTTCACTCGCACTGCCAATGTTGCTGCGGCAAGTTCCAGTCTGGGGATCATCATCTGCTTGAGTGGAGTCACCCTTGATTTCCCCAGTGTGAATGCGATGTGGACCTTTTCCATACCGTTTGTGAACCTAAGGTAGCTTGCCGTGCCATAACCTTTGTTCACTTGCGTCACCGAAGTGATGCACCTGTGCGGTCTTGACTTGACCAAAGATCTCAGGAATCATACACCTGTCAATCTGGAATCTGGACAGCTGGTCCAGCTCTGAGAGCAATCTATTCCATGAAATAGAATGTTCTTCGGACAGGACTTTGTCCCATCCACATTTTAGCTTGCAGAGCGCTCAAAGAATTTGCTTTGTCTTTTATATGAATGGGGCGAGAAAACCTAATGGATCATAAATTGAGCTGACAGTTGAGAGAACACCTCTTCTTGTAAGGGGTCAGTTCTTGATAGTGACTCGGAAGGTTAAGGCATCACTTTCAATGTTCGATCGGATTCCAAGTGCTCTTTCAACAGGCAGCTTTTCTCTGTCCAGGTCCAATTCTTTTATCTGCTTGGCTTTGTGTTCATCAGGGATAGAAGTCAGCACAGCGCGGGTGTTGCTGACCCACCTGGTCAATTTGAAAAAACCCTGAGAGCACACATCCCTGAGGTTTTTTGTGAGAGCTATGGCTTGTTTTCCGTGGCCACTGACTTGAGGCAGTCATCAACATAGAAGTTGGACATGACTGTTTGAATCACCTCTTCATTGTACCTCTCACAGTTTTCTTCCGCAGTCTTTCGCAGTGCAAAATTTGCACAACTTTATGAGGACATAGCACCAAAAAGATCTACCATCATTCTGTACTCCTCCAATCTTTTGTTAGTATCACCGTCTGGCCACCATAGGAATCGCAGGAAGTCTAAGTCATCTTCATGGACACGTACTTGATGGAACATTACTTCGATGTCTGCCATCATGGCAATGTGCTCTTGCCCGAAATCTTAGCAAGACTCCTATAAGCATGTTTGCCAGGTCAGGGCCTTGAAGGAGTTCACTGTTGAGAGATGCGCCTTTATATTATGATGAACAGTCAAACACCACTCGTATCGTTCCTTTGCGCTTATGGTGAACGCCATGGTGTGGTATGTATCATGCCTTACCTTTCTTTCTGAGGAGCTGTTCTTGTGGTACCTTCTCAGCGTAACCTTTTGTTATCATCTCTTCCATGAAGCCTTCATACTCTGCAGCGTAACCTTCGTTCTTCTTGAACATCCTGATAATATTTAGAGCCATGTCACGATTGTTTGGCAGGACTACATCTTTGTTGCGAAAGGGCAACGGTAAGTAGTGGTGACGATCTTTGAGGGTTATGGAGCTTAATACTATCTCCATAAACTTACGATCCTCAGCTGACATCTCACTTTTCTCTTCATACTCTCTCAGGGAAGTCATGGTTGTATTGATTTTCAAGAAGAACCCCCAGGTCGCCCATTGAGATACAATTGGCCATCACCATAGGACGCCCAGATTCTTCTGCCATGGTACAATTGTTAAGAGGACCATCCAAAGAGTGTTTTCACTGCATACCTTGGCTATTTATGATTTGCCAGGGTTCCATTGCCTTTGGAGTATTTACGCCAATCAGGAGCCCGACGTCGGCATCAATCTCCTTCAACTGAACCTCTTTCAGGTATGGCCACTTTTTGAGCTCTTTCTGAGTGGGAATGTTCTCTCTTGTCACTGGGATCTTATTCTGGGTGTAGACCTTTGATAATGCAAGAAATGTGTTGCCTTCCACACATTGCCAATCTCTAATCCAGATTTCTCCAAGCTCTTGGTAGGACTCTCCTGCCCCCTTGTGCGTACTGCCTTTGGCTTTCAGCTGCCTCATGAGTCTCTCCGTACAAAATGTTGCTGAGCTACCAGAATTGAGAAACGCATAGGTTACAGACTGGCTTCCATTTGCCATCTTTACTTGAACTGGCACAATTGAAAGTGCACAATCTGTACTGGCCCCGGTACCTACACCAGCTTCCAATGAAACAAGACCACTGCTCACAGTCTCCTCCCGCTTTACTAATACACCACTCATATCTGCCTTTTGAGATCTAAATCTCTCTTCCTTCATTGTGCAGGATAGTGGGGTGCTTTCTTTGACAGCTCTGATAGGTCATCCCTCTTTTACATTATTTGCCTAAGTGTCCTCTCATCAAACAGCCAAAAAAGGCCTTTTGATCTCAGAAACTCAACCTTGGAGTAGTGTGGTTGTGCCTTCACCTGTTGGCAGTCAACCAATTAATGCTCACCAGCTCAAAACGCACATGAGATACTGGAAGCATCAGAAGGGTAGGTGCCTGGTCTCTTTACTTTGAATGTGTGTCCTTTTATATGTTTTACAGAGTCGCAATCTGCCACTACAGCTACTGAAGTGGCAAAGCTGCTTCCCCTACTCTTGGACTTGAACTGCTCTTTAAAGTCAGCTGCTGTTTTTTTTTTGTTTTTTTTTACTTTTTGTTGGACAGGGGATCTTGAATATCTCCATACAACGTATCATGCAATATTTTGGCCTGTTTTTCCATGAACGTCACCAGGTCATTGAACTGGGCCCTCAGGTGGCTTCTCTCTAAAATATCACACCCATTTTTCCCTTAGTTTGTAGGGAAGTTTGACATGATCAGCTTTATGTTGGAGGGGAGATTAAGCTCTTCCATGCTCTGTAGGTCTTGCATAGCGTTACAGCAACCTCTAAGATAGAGTGCATAGCCACCCAGTCCCTATCCATCATCCAATTTTATGTTTGTCCAGTTCCAAACTTTTTCCATGTAAACATGGTGACTTTGATTTCATTGCCAAAGTGTTCCTTTAACTACCTCTTAGCCTCTGCATACCCTCTTCTGTCTTCCATATGCAGACAACTACGGACCAGATCCTTGGGCTGACCAGATGTGTACTGTTCCAGGTAATAGAGTATATCCTGGTGACTGCATGTCTTATCTTCTATGCCATGCTCAAATGCATGCATGAATGGCCTAAAGTTTAGAGGATCACCGTCAAACTTAGGTATCTCCCTAACAGGGAGTGTGACCTGTTTGTGCTGCAGTACAAGGTCAGCAATTTCATTCTGCCTTTGCATGGCAGTAGAGATGTTATCATGGCTGGTATTGTTGCTGTTGGCTGCTGAAGGGTGTGGTTTATGACTGTTTTCTGAGTAGGTTTTGATGGCTTTGTTGTCGGTTGTTGTAAAACCCTTTGTAGTGGGGTCTTTGGAACTGCACCTAATGCAGCAAACTCAACAGTTGATGGTTCAAGTTCTTCATAGACCCCAGGTTCCTGGTTCTCAAAATAAGACTTAATTCCATCTTCTTGGCTTAGTAAATGGGCTACCACAGCATGGGATTGAGAAGTTGACTCACTCTCCAGGACCTTCAGTCTGGTATTATATGCTGCTATGTCCATTTCCAGTGCCATTTTTTCCATCCTAACCTTCAGTTGAGCTTTCTCCAGTTCCAAAGCATGCTAGTAGAGCTGCTTGTTCTGCCTCAGCAGAGGACACTGAGGAAGCCGCCTTAGAATACTTTGTTTTACTTGATGTTTTTGACACATTGGAAATACTGTTGTGTGGTTCAATGAGTGTTTGTGGCTCAACTTCAGCTTTTTTCCATATTGTCACCTCTTTCAGTAAATGTTCATATGCCTTCATTCTTGGTTGATAATAGTTAATGCTCTCATTTTCCCATTCCTCTTCTGTGACTAGCTCTAGCACAGATTCATGAGCATTCTTAAAGTCATTGAGAACAACATCAAATGCTTCACAGTTTCAACGTTTTCTCCATCAACAAGAAGGACTTTTAATTTGTTCATTTTGCGTGTACACACTCCAAGTTTGCCTCTCCGGGCTGCATAGAGTGAATTTAAATGCTCCTCTGCCCTCTCCAATGGGGTCTTATATGGGATTTCATCCACCATCATTTACTTTTAGTTCAATTTACAATGCTCATTCGTTCACAGTGGTTATTCACAGCTGGCAAATTCTAGGAGTTCAAGTCCTTCCAAGCGGGCTGTCCTTGTGGCCCAAAAGCAATGTCAAAAATAACAATATCAAGTGTGTATCCGTACTGGAGCTTTACTTCCGATAGTAATTCTTCACGGAGTCTTTTGACTTGATTGTAGTGGCTTCCTTTCATCCTTACCATAGCCACTGCCCTAGCCCGAAAGCGGGGTTGTTTCATACGCGTACAGTCCACATTCAAGGTTTCCAAACGGCCAAAACATTCAATGAGATCCAGGGATATGGTGCAACAAAAAGGTTTATTCTTCTTATATCTAATAAAAAAATTATTCTCCAATCAACTTAAAGTATAGATTACTTGACATGGAAAATACATAATATGACCTGTCTGTATGGTCAAAAGACTATACTGCTCCCGTGTCTAGCTAGGACTCCTCCCCCCGAAGGCTCAACTTCCTGCCTTTATCCTAACACACTTACCACAGTACAGTGAATGGGCAAGAGGGGGGGAGAACTAAGTTACACTAATAGCAAATGAATATATCTCAAATCAGGTAAATATAAATCATAAAGGTACGTACCTAATATTTCATCATATACATTCATATTTAATGTATTTACACAAACGTACATGGAGCTCTGTATGTTCTGTCTTTTATACAAATATGTCCGAATCGGCTCTAACAGGCTGTGTGAAGGCAAAGCTTTTGGAAGGCTGGCTAGACCAGCATGGGAGAGTTGAGCATAATTCAGTGTACATGTGTTGCGCTCTTTCACCAATTTGTAAAAGCAAGTAGAGGAGAAACTGGCTACTCTTTAGTTGACTGATGTAGCTGGCAAGGTAACTGCTGTTTAACTTAACAGAAAAAAATAAACTAGTGTTTATTCGCAGTGTATTGTAACTGACATGTAACATTAGCTAATGTTTCATCCCCTCTCTACTGAGGTGAATGGGATAAGCTACATCAGCTCATAGCTACCCCAGACAGGTCAGCTCTAGCCTCTAATTATCTGTCAGATAGCGATATGACATGAGGTGGCTATTATTACTAACAGCTGTTGTTTGTACGGAAGTGTTTTGTGTAGCCTTTGTTTTGTCCCGTTTCAAAACTAAATCAACTTGGCTAGCTTTCTCCAGTTGATATACAGTTAGGAAGAGAGCTGGCCAGAAGTTGGCTAATGTTAGCTATTCTTTTGTCTCAATCACACTAGACCTGAATTGAATGATGAAACCATTGGCCAAACAATTGAAGACTGATATTGAGACGTTTTTTCAGTGCAATGTGAGTTTTATTAGTCAGTATGGCAATGTAACATTATTGATGTGTTAGTGTCCCTAGATAATTCCCTACTTTTCACACTGACACAGTAATAAACAGCTCTAACATTACAGGCTTCACTGTCATGGGTCAAATCAAATTTTATTGGTCACATACACATGGTTAGCAGATGTTACTGCGAGTGTAGCGAAATGCTTACGCTTCTAGATCCAACAGTGCAGCAGAATATAACAGGTAATATCTAACAATTCCAAAACAAAACCTAATATATAACATATTCCACAATAAAACCTAATACACAGACTCTAGTAAAGGAAGGGGATGAAAATATATAAATATAAAATATATGGATGAGCAGGGACAGCGTGGCTAAGATGCAATAGATAGTAAAGAATAGATAGTGAAGGATACAGTGCACATTATATACAGCTGAAGTCGGAAGTTTACATATAATTAGGTTGGAGTAAATAAAACTAGTTTTTCAACTACTCCACAAATGTCTTGTTAACAAACTTTTGTTTTGGCAAGACGGTTAGGACATCTACTTTGTGCAAGTCATTTTTCCAACAATTGTTTACAGACAGATTATTTCACTGTATCACAAATCCAGTGGGTCAGAAGTTTACAAACACTAAGTTGACTGTGCCTTTAAACAGCTTGGCACATTACAGAAAATTATGTCATGGCTTTAGAAGCTTCTGATAGGCTAATTTACATAACTTGAATCAATTGGGGGAGTATCTGTGGATGTATTTCAAGGCCTACCTTCAAACTCAGTGCCTCTTTGCTTGACATCATGGGAAAATCAAAAGAAATCAGACAAGACAAAAAATAGTAGAACAATTGTAGACCTCCACAAGTCTGGTTCATCCTTGGGAACAATTTCCAAACGCCTGAAGGTACCCCGTTCATCTGTACAAACAATAGTACGCAAGTATAAACACCATGGGACCACGCAGCCACCATACCGTTCAGGAAGGAGATGCGTTCTGTCTCCTAGAGATGAACATACTTTGGTGCGGAAAATGCAAATCTATCCCAGAACAACAGCAAAGGACCTTGTGAATATGCTGGAGGAAACGGGTACAAAAGTATCTATATCCACATTAAAACGAGTCCTATATCGACATAACCTGAAAGGCCGGTCAGCAAGGAAGAAGCCACTGCTCCAAAACCGCCATAAAAAAGCCAGACTACGGTTTGCAACTGCACATGGGGACAACGATCACACTTTTTGGAGAAATGTCCTCTGGTCAGATGAAACAAAAATAGAACTGATTGGCCATAATGACCATCATTATGCTTGGAGGGAAAAGGGGACGGCTTGCAAGCCGAAGAACACCATCCCAACCGTGAAGCATGGGGTGGCAGCATCATGTTGTGTGGGTGCTTTGCTGCAGGAGGGACTGGTGCACTTCACAAAATAGATGGCTTCATGAGGTGGGAAAATTATGTGGATATATATTGAAGCGACATCACAAAACATCAGTCAGGAACTTAAAGCTTAGTCGCAAATGGGTCTTCCAAATGGACAATGACCCCATTCATACTTCCAAAGTGACAAAATGGCTTAAGGACAACAAAGTCAAGGTATTGGAGTGGCCATCACAAAGCCCTGACCTCAATCTTATAGAAAACTTGTTTGCAGAACTGAAAAAGCATGTGCAAGCAAGGAGGTCTACAAACCTAATTCAGTTACACCAGCTCTGTCAGGAGGAATGGGGCAAAATTCACCCAACTTATTGTGGGAATCTTGTGGAAGGCTACCCGAAACATTTGACCAAAGTTAAACAATTTAAAGGCAATGCTACCAAATACTAATTGGGTGTATGTAAAACTTCTGACCCACAGGGAATGTGATGAAAGAAATAAAAGCTGAAAGAAATCATTATCTCTACTATTATTTAAACGTTTCACATTCTTAAAATAAAGTGGTGATCCTAACTGACCTAAGACAGGGAATATTTACTAGGATTAAATGTCAGGAATTGTGAAAAAACGAGTTTAAATGTAGTTGGTTAAGGTGTATGTAAACTTCCGTCTTCAACTGTACATATGAGATGAGTAATGTGAGATACAGTGGGGCAAAAAAGTATTTAGTCAGCCACCAATTGTGCAAGTTCTCCCACTTAAAAAGATGAGAGAGGCCTGTAATTTTCATCATTGGTACACCTCAACTATGACAGACAAAATTAGAAAAAAATCCAGAAAATCACATTGTAGGATTTTTTATGAATTTATTTGCAAATTATGGTGGAAAATAAACATTTGGTCAATAATAAAAGTTTATCTCAATACTTTGTTATACACCCTTTGTTGGCAATGACAGAGGTCAAATGTTTTCTGTAAGTATTCACAAGGTTTTCACACACTGTTGCTGATATTTTGGCCCCTTCCTCCATGCAGATCTCCTCTAGAGCAATGATGTTTTGGGGCTGTTGCTGGGCAACACGGACTTTCAACTCCCTCCAAAGATTTTCTATGGGGTTGAGATCTGGAGACTGGCTAGGCCACTCCAGGACCTTGAAATGCCTCTTACGAAGCCACTCCTTCGTTGCCCGGGCTGTGTGTTTGGGATCATTGTCATGCTGAAAGACCCAGCCACGTTTCATCTTCAATGCCCTTGCTAATGGAAGGAGGTTTTCACTCAAAATCTCATGGTACATGGCCCCATTCATTCTTTCCTTTACACGGATCAGTCGTCCTGGTCCCTTTGCAGAAAAACATCCCCAAAGCATGATGTTTCCACCCCCATGCTTCACAGTAGGTATGGTGTTCTTTGGGATGCAACTTTGTCCTCCAAACACGACGAGTTGAGTTTTTACCAAAAAGTTATATTTTGGTTTCATCTGACCATATGACATTCTCCCAATCTTCTTCTGGATCATCCAAATGCTCTCTAGCAAACTTCAGACGGGCCTGGACATGTACTGGCTTAAGCAGGGGGACACGTCTGGCACTGCAGGATTTGAGTTCCTGGCGGTGTAGTGTGTTACTGATGGTAGGCTTTGTTACTTTGGTCCCAGCTCTCTGCAGGTCATTCACTAGGTCCCCCCGTGTGGTTCTGGGATTTTTGCTCACTGTTCTTGCAATCATTTTGACCCCACAGGGTGAGATCTTGCGTGGAGCCCCAGATCGAGGGAGATTATCAGTGGTTTTGTATGTCTTCCATTTCCTAATAATTGCTCCCACAGTTGATTTCTTCAAACCAAGCTGCTTACCTATTGCAGATTCAGTCTTCCCAGCCTGGTGCAGGTCTACAATTTTGTTTCTGGTGTCCTTTGACAGCTCTTTGGTCTTGGCCATAGTGGAGTTTGTAGTGTGACTGTTTGAGGTTGTGGACAGGTGTCTTTTATACTGATAACAAGTTCAAACAGGTGCCATTAAGACCGGTAATGGGTGTAGGACAGAGGAGCCTCTTAAAGAGAAAGTTACAGGTCTGTGAGAGCCAGAAATCTTGCTTGTTTGTAGGTGACCAAATACTTATTTTCCACCATAATTTGCAAATAAATTCATAAAAAATCCTACAATGTGATTTTCTCATTTTGTCTGTCATAGTTGAAGTGTAACTATGATGAAAATTACAGGCCTCTCTCATCTTTTTAAGTGGGAGAACTTGCACAATTGTTGGCTGACTAAATACCTTTTTGCTCCACTGTATGTAAACATTCTTAAAGTGGCAATATTAAAGTAACTAGTGTTCCATTTATTAAAGTGGCCAAGTCTGTAGAAAGGCAGCCACCTCTCTGTGCTAGCGGTGGCTGTTTAGTAATCTGATGGCCTTGAGACAAAGATGTTTTTCAATCTCTCAGTCCCATCTTTGATGCACCTGTACTGGCATTGCCTTCTGGAAGCTTCGAGGTGAACTTTTTGGCCTTCCTGTGGCATCGGGTGTTGTAGGTGTCTTGGAGGGCAGGTAGTTTGCCCCAGGTGATGTGTTGTGCAGACCGCACCATCCTCTGGAGTGCCTTGTGGTTTTGGGTGAGAAGCCACATCTTTTAAGCGTCCTGAGGTTGAAGAGGCGCTGTTGCGCCCTTCTTCACCACACTGTCTGTCTGTGTGGACCATTTCAGTTTGTCGGTGATATGTATACCGAGGAACTTACAACTTTCCACCTTCTCCACTGCTGTGCTGTCGATGTGGATAGGGGGCTGCTCCCTTTGCTGTTTCCTGAAGTCCACAATTATCTTTTTTGTTTTGCTGACATTGAGTGAGAGGTTATTTTCCTAACACAGCACTTCGAGGGCCCTCACCTCCTCCCTGTAGGCTGTCTCGTCGCTGTTGGTAATCAAGCCTACCATTGTGTCGTCTGCAAACTTGATGATTGAGTTGGAGGCGTGCATGGCCACGCAATCATGGGTGCTGAGCACGCACCCTTGTGAGACCCCAAAGCACGGAAAGAAGTTGTTGAATTTGTCTGGAAGCAAGACGTCGATGTCCTTGACGGGACTGGTTTTCTTTTTGTAATCTGTGATTGTCTGTAGACATTGACACATACGTCTCGTGTTTGAGCAGTTGAATTGCGACTCCACTTTGTCTCTATACTGACACTTTGCTTGTTTGATTGCCTTACGGAGGGAATAATTACAATGTTTGTATTCAACCATATTTCCAGTCGCCTTGCCATGATTAAATACGGTGGTACGTGCTTTCAGAAGGTTTTAATAGTCACAGTGGGTACAACATCTCCTATACACTCCCTTATAAACTCGCTCACCGATTCAGCGTATACATCAATGTTATTATCTGAGGCTACCTGGATCATATCCCAGTCCACATGATCGAAGCGTGGAATCTGATTGGTCAGATTGAGACTTGAGTTCCTGTATGTTGTTACAATTACACCATGAGTCGTTAATCATAAAACATACACCCTTCCTGTATTCCTGTCGGCGCGATGCACTGAAAATCCTGTTGGCTGTATGGACTCCGAGAGTATGTACCCAGCTAGCCATGTTTCTGTGAAACAGAGCATGTTACAATCCCGGATATCTCTTTGGAAAGCAACTCTTGCCCTGATTTCGTCGACTTTGTCAACTAGAGACATTAGCGAGTAATATACTCAGAAGAGATAGGTGTTATGCGTGCATCCAAAGCCTCACTAGAAGACCGCTCCGGCACCCTCTACTCCGCCCGCATTGTTTTGGGTCAGTTCAAATGCCCTGGGAGGTGCAGACTAAGTATCTGATTTGGGAAAGTCGTAATCCTGGTCGTAGTGCTTGGTTGTGCTGGTAAGTTGACATCTCTCTGATATCAAATAGTTCTTCCCGGTTGTACAGTGGGAAGAACAAGTATTTGATACACTGCCGATTTTGCAGGTTTTCCTACTTACAAAGCATGTAGAAGTCTGTAATTTTTATCATAGGTACACTTAAACTGTGAGAGCCGGAATCTAAAACAAAAATACAGAAAATCACATTGTATGATTTTTATGTAATTAATTAGCATTTTATTGCATGACATAAGTATTTGATCACCGACCAACCAGTAAGAATTCCGGCTCTCACAGACCTGTTAGTTTTTCTTCAAGAAGCCCTCCTGTTCTCCACTCATTACCTGTATTAACTGCACCTATTTGAACTCGTTACCTGTATAAAAGACACCTGTCCACACACTCAATCAAACAGACTCCAGCGTCTCCACAATGGCCAAGACCAGACAGCTGTGTAAGGACATCAGGGATAAAATTGTAGACCTGCACAAGGCTGGGATGGGCTACAGAACAATAGGCAAGCAGCTTGGTGAGAAGGCAAAAACTGTTGGCGCAAATATTAGAAAATGGAAGAAGTTCAAGATGATGGTCAATCACCTTCGGTCTGGGGCTCTATGCAAGATCTCACCTCGTGGGGCATCAATGATTATGAGGAAGGTGAGGGATAAGCCCAGAACTACACGGCAGGACCTGGTCAATGACCTGAAGAGAGCTGGGACCACAGTCTCAAAGAGAACCATTAGTAACACACTATGCGATCATGGATTAAAATCCTGCACCGCACGCAAGGTCCCCCTGCTCAAGCCAGCGCATGTCCAGGCCCGTCTGAAGTTTGCCAATGACCATCTGGATGATCCAGAGGAGGAATGGGAGAAGGTTATGTGGTCTGATGAGACAAAAATTGAGCTTTTTGGTTTAAACTCCACTCGCTGTGTTTGGAGGAAGAAGAAGGATGAGTACAAACCCAAGAACACCATCCCAACCGTGAAGGATGGAGGTGGAAACATCATTCATTGGGGATGCATTTCTGCAAAGGGGACTGGACGACTGCACCGTATTGAGGGGAGGATGGATGGGGCAATGTATCGCGAGATCTTGGCCAACAACATTCCCTCAGTAAGAGCATTGAAGATGGGTCGTGGCTGGGTCTTCCAGCATGACAACGACCCGAAACACACAGCCAGGGCAACTAAGGAGTGGCTCCGTAATAAGGATCTCAAGGTCCTGGAGTGGCCTAGCCAGTCTCCAGACCTGAACCCAATAGAAAATCTTTGGAGGGAGCTGAAAGTCCGTATTGCCCAGCGACAGCCCCGAAACCTGAAGGATCTGGAGAAGGTCTGTATGGAGGAGTGGGCCAAAATTCTACAGATTCTCCCTGTTTTTGTTTGCTTGGAAATGTTGATACTGGAGACTTATCTGAAGAAACTGTGTAACCAAGCATTTATAGTGGCTAAGAAATGCATTGCCATTAATTGGAAGGTTGGTTATCCTCCCGCAATGTCAAGTTATGTATCACTATATTTGATTTATTACAAGATTAAGGGTATACTGGGCAACTTTCATAAGGATTGGATGCCTTATATGGAATACATTATGACTAACGGAGTCTGTATTGAAAACATGCCCACGTCAGGGGAGATACTGTAACTAATTAGGCAATCCCTAGCTGCTGGACTCCTCAGTCCTGGCCCTGGGGATCTGCTGTCCTGTGGGTTGTCACTCTGGTCTTGGCCTAACACACCCGAAACCAATAATGAATGTTTCACTAAGATCCTAAAGCTGAGTTGGGTGTGGTAGGTTGGGGCACTGAGGATGGGGCAACCCAGCTATATTGTGTACAAGTAAAAAATACTTATACAGTAGTATTAGTCCTATGAGATTAATTATATGGAGGATTTGCTGTTTCTGTGTGTTAATATATATATTTGTGGTGTATGTGTTTTTTTGTTTTTTTTTCCAAACCTTTCCCTTGGGAATTAAAAAAATGAAAGGTGTGAACTGGGAAGGAAATGCTATTGGGAGAGAGTTGAGTTATTGATTAGACTGGTGGGGGTCGGGCGTGCAGGCGGCTCAGGCAGGCTGGTTTGTCTGGCAGAATTTTGATATAGAGCATGTTTTAATAAACACAATCAGAAGTCTTTGTATTTTTTCTGGAGTTGTTCATTTGTTAGGCTATTGGTTAAAGGTACAAAATAATATGTATTACTGAATTACCTTTGATCAAGTTCAGTCTTATTAATCACTTAAACATATTTAATAATGATCTCTTACCTAGCTTGATGAATGTGGGAATTGTGACTTACTTTTTGTACTAAATGGAGATTGGATTGTGTAAAGATGCAGGAAATGAGCTTTAGATGCTCAAAGAAATTCTGGGGGCCACGTTATCCCCACCCCACTTCTAAAACCAAATGGTGCCCCAGCTATGCACTATACATGAACTACTCATGGTGTAGTGTGATCTACTTACTGTGGGCTGCAACTGGACTCCCGGCAGCATGATCTGCATCTGGTGGGCCAACATGGCCGCTGCTGTCTTCTGCTGGATCAGTTTGTTCCTCCCGTTGATTTCAAGCTGGGTCTTGAGGTGGAGAGGGGGGTGCAGGTACTTACAGTTGTCATGTGTGCAGCGTCCCTGGGGGTGAAGTGAAGAGAAGAGAGAGGAGAGAGAGGGCCTGAGTTGTGGTGCATCATTGGTGATGGATTGAGACGTCTCTTCAATATTCGATTTAGGAGAGATGAATCGGGTGTGACAAGGTGATGAGAGTAATGTGATTGGAGGGTGTCAATCACTCTGGGGTTCCCCTGACATTAGGCCCCTAAAGACAACAAGATCGAGATCTCCATGTCATATAGAAGGAAAAGCAGATCAAGAGCTATCACTTGGTGTGCGTCCCAAATGGCACCCTATTCCATTTACACTGAGTGTAAAAAACATTAGGAACACCTTCCTAATATTGAGTTGCATTTTGCCCCCAGAACAGCCTCTGGGGCATGAACTCTACAAGGGATCGAAAGCATTTAACAGGGATGCTGGCCCATGTTGACTCCAGTGCTTCCCACAGATGTGTCAAGTTGGCTGCATGTCCTTTGAGTGGTGGACCATTCTTGATACTGTTTGAGTTTTTACTCTGAGAATTAGAACCTAAGGACACTCAAACCAAGTTTATTCTTCCCAGAGGATCGATACAGCTGCATTAGACAAAGACATTTTCACACAACCACTATTATTTAACCCTCCCTCCTAGGCTGAGTCTACTCCTACACATCTGAACAAACATTGTATCTTCATTGATAGGCAGGAAACTAAGTGATGCTGGCCATACACTTTTCTTTCTCCCTTACCTGACCTCGACCCCCTTCATCACTAATCCATGGCTCTCTCCCCTTATCAATGCCTGCCATGTGATCACTTTCCCTACACTGACCTCATTCCAAGCTTAATTGCACCCACTATATATTTTCCTCGTACATATAACCATTAACCTCTGGTGTAGCCCCTCAGCTATGGCACCCCTCAGGTCTCTATTACAAGTAATGATTAATGGCATTTAAAGTTCAGAAATCCAAACCTATCAATACACGTGAAACTGTTGAGCGTGAACAACCCAGCAGCGCTGCAGTTCTTCAGTGATTGAAGTGGATCAATAAGGGATCATAGATTTCACTTGGATTCACCTGGTCAGTCTGTCATGAAATGTTTTAAAATGTTTTGCACTACTTTTGAACATGGCAAATAGGTTTGCACTAAACAGTGTAAGTAATATGGGGGCTGAGGTAAACTGAGGGTTGGGATGTAGAATTGGAGACAAGTGGGAGTGGAGTTTCTTGGCAAACATATATTTTTTAAAGTATGTTTGAATGACACTGAGGGGGAATGCTGTTACATCCAATGCCTGTTTGCCGGAGGCTGATGCCGCACAGATGCTTGTACTGTCACGATGTACGCAACTGGTTGAAGGTAAGTCAGGTGCAGGAGAGCAGAGATGGGTAATAACAGGCACACTTTATTCATGCCCAAGGAAAACAGTGATAACACCCAAAGTACACAAATGGTACAATAAACAAAACACACAGGTCAAACACATACCCGGCGCAAACCAGCCTGATGCAAACCACACGTAACAAACAAACAATTCCACACACAGACATGGGGGGAACAGAGGGTAATATACCTTTAGTCAGATTAGGGAATGTGAACCAGGTGTGCGGAAAACCAAGACAAAACAAATGTAAAATGGTGATGGCTAGAAGACCGGTGATGTCGACCGCCGAACGCCGCCCGAACAAGGAGAAGGACCGACTTCGGCGGAAGTCGTGACATGTACATGCATACACATGCACACACACACGCATTCAAATGCACACGTGCACACACACGGACACACACACACACGTAAATAGTGCCACACATGCACTCAAACGCATACAGTCTGCCTTGCTGTTTTGATTTTTGCTGTCCTTGATGTCTTTTGTTTTTGAATTATTGTTTTCTGTTGTTCTCTTCCTTTGTTTTTCAATTTTTTCTCTTTTGTTCATTTTGTTGGTGATTGGGGGACGGTGGCTTGAGGGGACTGTGTTTGGGGGGGGTCTCGGATGGTTGAGGGGCGGCTCTCGGGGAACTGTGGGGGATCTTGGATAGTTGGTGGTCTGGCAGTTGGGAGGTTGGCCCTGTGGCTGTTAGGTCTCTGGTTAAGGTCTCCGATTTGACTTGGTGGGAAGTCTGTTGTGCCCTTGACCCTGGTTGCTTCTGTCGGTCGCTCTGGATGGAAGTTTGTTAGATGACTGAATGTAATGTAAATATTGAGCAGCTTCATTGCAGGTAGATTGTAAGTTTTAATATTCAATTAACTATAAAAAATAAATTATTAAAATTAAGACTTGCATACTCTGGGTAAATCACCAACATTTCGACATCACTGTGCCTTCTTCAGGTTAATGAACAGGTGATGAGATAGATTACTCCCTTGGTCTTGCATTAGATGATACCCCTAACAGGGATTTTTCAACTATGAATACTTGAACCAGGTTATGTAGACAAACAGTGCCATTAGTGCAACCAATGACAATAGTGAGGGTGTGTCATAATGATTAACTTTTATTAGAATGAATTAACTTATTTACAATGACGGCCTACCCTGGCCAAACCCAGACAACACGGGGCCAATTGTGATCCGCCCCATGAGACTCCCAATCACGGCCGGATATGATCCAGCCTGGATTCAAACAAGGTACTGTAGTGACACCTCTTGCACTGAGATGCAGTGCCTTAGACCACTGCACCTCTCAGGGTCAATGTTTTTATTTATGATATCCAGTAAGCCTCCCTTTGTAGTAGAAGGATCTTGATGTTACCTTGGTAAAGCAACATGCTCAATGCCTGTGTATTTGAGGGAGGAGATTGGATGGTTAGTTTCAACAAAGTGAGCTGCTATTGGATAGTCAATGTTCTTACACCTGATTGAGCTGCGGTGTTCAGCTATGCATTGTTTTAATTGTATTTTTGTTTGTCCTATGTAGGATATCCACATGAACAGGTGACGAGATAGATTACTCCCTTGGTCTTGCATGAGATGATACCCCTAACAGGTATTTTTGAACCTGTATGTGGGTGTCTGAAGAAGGATGTTTTTATAGTGCCATTGCACTTTGCGCATGAGCCACATTTGTAGTTCCCATTTGTAGTGGGTGTCAAGAGTGTCTGAGTGGGCTCAGGGCGCATGTCAGATCTCACCAAGCTATCGCCAATATTGCGACGCTTATAAACTCAGCAAAAATAGAAACGTCCCTTTTTCAGGACCCTGTCTTTCAAAGAGAATTCGTAAAAATACAAATAACTTCACAGATCTTCATTGTAAAGGGTTTATACACTTTTTCCCATGCTTTTTCAATTAACCATAAACAATTAATGAACATGCACCTGTGGAACGGTTGTTAAGACACTAACAGCTTACAGATGGTAAGCAATTAAGGTCACAGTTAGGACTTTAAAGAGGCTTTTCTACTGACTCTGAAAAATACCAAAAGAAAGATGCCCAGGCTCCCTGCTCATCTGCGTGAACGTGCCTTAGGCATGCTGCAAGGAGGCATGAGGACTGCAGATGTGGCCAGGGCAATAAATTGCAATGTCCGTACTGTGAGACGCCTAAGACAGCGCTACAGGGAGGCAGGATGGACAGCTGATTGTCCTCGCAGTGGAAGACCACGTGTAACAACAACTGCGCAGGATCGGCACATCACACCTGCGGGACAGGTACAGGATGGCAACAACAACTGCCCGAGTTACACCAGGAACGCACAATTCCTCCATCAGTGCTCAGACTGTCCGCAATAGGCTGAGAGAGGCTGGACTGAGGGCTTGTAGGCCTGTTGTAAGGCAGGTCCTCACCAGACATCACCGGCAACAACGTCGCCTATGGACACAAACCCACTGTCGCTGGACCAGACAGGACTGGCAAAAAGTGCTCTTCACTGACGAGTCACGGTTTTGTCTCACCAGGGGTGATGGTTTGCGTTTATCGTCGAAGGAATGAGCGTTACACCGAGGCCTGTACTCTGGAGCGGGATCGATTTGGAGGTGGAGGGTCCGTCATGGTCTGGGGCGGTGTGTCACAGGATCATTGGACTGAACTTGTTGTCATTGCAGGCCATCTCAACGCTATGCGTTACAGGGAAGACATCCCCCTCCCTCATGTGGTACCCTTCCTGCAGGCTCATCCTGACATGACCCTCCGGCATGAAAATGCCACCAGCCATATAGCTCGTTCTGTGCGTGATTTCCTGCAAGACAGGAATGTCAGTGTTCTGCCATGGCCAGCGAAGAGCCTGATTTCAATCCTTTGAGCACGTCTGGGACCTGTTGGATTGGAGGGTGAGGGCTAGGACCATTCCCCCCCTGAAATGTCCAGAAACTTGCAGGTGCCTTGGTGGAAGAGTGGGGTAACATCTCACAGCAAGAACTGCCAAATATTTCGCAGTTCATGAGTAGGAGATGCACTGCAGTACTTAATGCAGCTGGTGGCCACACAAGATACTGACTGTTACTTTTGATTTTGACCCCCCCTTTTTTCAGGGACACATTATTCCATTTCTGTTAATCACATGTCTGTGGAACTTGTTCAGTTTATGTCTCAGTTGTTGAATCTTATGTTCATACAAATATTAGCACGTTAAATTTGCTGACAATAAACGCAGTTGACAGTGAGAGGACGTTTCTTTTTTTGACTTTAGACTACCAGTGGGGGTTCCTTGAGGAGGTGTGCAATTTATTTTGTCTGATTGCAGAATATGCCAGAGCTTTTTCAGGATTGCTTAAATTATCTCCGAACGCTTGTTGTACTTGGTACAAAAGAAGGTTGCTGTGTTTTTCTTCATTGGTTGAGTTTTTAGTAATTCCTCTCCCGGTTTTTGAGATACTTTCATCATTGCATTATCAATAGTTTTGTCCTTGTAGCCTCTCATTTTGAATGTATCTTTTGTTTTCTAGCATTACTGTCAAAATCTTTCTTGTGACCACAGATTCGTTTAACCCTGCATAACTGGCTATATGGTAGACCATTCTTGAGGGGAAGGGGAAGCATACTATCAGCACATAGCAAGGTATTGCGATCTGTCTGTGTGCAATGCATCATTCTCTTTGATGATTCATAAGTCCAGGTAGTTTATTTTTGCCTCATCAGTCTGCATGGTGAATTTGTGGTATTCTGAGCTCTCGTTTAGTAGAGTTTGGAATTCATTTAGTTCCAAACGACTTTCTTCCGAGAGTACAAAGACATCATCTATGTATCTCTTTCATACGAGCATTTAAGAAAGTAAGTGGTGTGTCTCTGTTTGTAAAGGAGTGCTTCCTCAAATTGTCCCACATACAGGTTTGCATAGTTGGGGGAAAAGGGGGAGCCCATGGCTACACCCCGAATTTGAAGGAAAAGGTCTGACTCAAAGACAAAGTAGTTCTAGGATAATACCAGTTCAATGAGTTGCAGGATGTAGTCATTTGATGGAGCAAGGGTAGAGTCTCTCTGCTGAAGTGAGTGTTACAGTGCCTACAGGCCTCTGCAGTAAGTGTTGCAGTGCCTGCAGTGTGTGAGATGTTAGTTTTACAAGCTCTCCACATCAAAAGTGTCCAGCAGGATGCCCTATGGTATCCTTCCTAAGCCCTCTATCAATGAGATCATGTGATTAGTGTATTTGATATAAGATGGAAGATTCTCAACCATCGGTTTTATGTGGTAATCCATGTTGGATGTCACAGAGTCGATTGCTGCTACAATGGGTCTACCTGGAGGAGGAGACCTGCAGTGGTCTAAGGCACTGCATCTCAGTGCAAGAGGTGTCACTACAGTACCTGGTTCAAATCCAGGCTGTATTACGTCTGGCTGTGATTGGGAGTCCCATATGGTGGCGCACAATTGGCCCAGCATCATCCGGGTTTGGACGGGGTAGGCCGTCATTGTAAATAAGAATTTGTTCTTAACTGACTTACCGAGTTAAAAAATGTATTACAAAAATGCAGCTCTGACATTGCTCGTCCATATATTTATATATTCTTAATTACATTCCTTTACATACAGTTGGACAAAAAAGTATTTAGTCAGCCACCAATTGTGCAAGTTCTCCCACTTAAAAAGATGACAGAGGCCTTTCATTTTCATCATAGGTACACTCAACTAAGACAGACAAAATGAGAGAAAACCAATCTAGAAAATCACATTGTAGGATTTTTAATGAATTTATTTGCAAATTATGGTGGAAAATAAGTATTTGGTCAATAACAAAAGTTTATATCAATACTTTGTTATATACCCTTTGTTGGAAATGACAGAGGTCAAACATTTTCTGTAAGTCTTCACAAGGTTTTCACATACTGTTGCTGGTATTTTGGCCCATTCCTCCATGCAGATCTCCTCTAGAGCAGTAATGTTTTGGGGCTGTTGCTGGGCAACACAGACTTTCAACTCCCTCCAAAGATTTTCTATGGGGTTGAGATCTGGAGACTGGCTAGGCCACTCCAGGACCTTGAAATGCTTCTTGCTGAAAGACCCAGCCACGTTTCATCTTCAATGCCCTTGCTGATGGAAGGAGGTTTTCACTCAAAATCTCACGATACATGGCCCCATTCATTCTTTCCTTTACACGGATCAGTCGTCCTGGTCCCTTTGCAGAAAAACATCCCCAAAGCATGATGTTTCCACCCCCATGTTTCACAGTAGGTATGGTGTTCCTTGGATGCAACTTAGCATTCTTTGTCCTCCAAACATGACAAGTTGAGTTTTTACCAAAAAGTTATATTTTGGTTTCATCTGACCATATGACATTCTCCCAATCTTCTTCTGGATCATCCAAATGCTCTCTAGCAAACTTCAGACGGGCCTGGACATGTACTGGCTTAAGCAGGGGGACACGTCTGGCACTGCAGGATTTGAGTCCCTGGCGGCGTAGTGTGTTACTGATGGTAGGCTTTGTTACTTTGGTCTCAGCTCTCTGCAGGTCATTCACTAGGTCCCCCCGTGTGGTTCTGGGATTTTTGCTCACTATTCTTGTGATCATTTTGACCCCACGGGGTGAGATCTTGCCTGGAGCCCCAGATCGAGGGAAATTATCAGTGGTCTTGTATGTCTTCCATTTCCTAATAATTGCTCCCACAGTTGATTTCTTCAAACCAAGCTGCTTGCAGTCTTCCCAGCCTGGTGCAGGTCTACAATTTTGTTTCTGTCCTTTGACAGCTCTTTGGTCTTGGCCATAGTGGAGTTTGGAGTGTGTCCCAGATGATAATATATGCATATTATTATTACTATTGGATAGAAAACACTCTGAAGTTTCTAAAACTGTTTCAATTATGTCTGCGAGTAAAACAAAACTCATATGGCAGGCAAACTTCCAAACAGCAAGTGAGAATTCTGAAAAGGGTCGATGTGAAAGTCATCACCGATTCAATTCCCTGTAGTTTATGGATCTGTTTGCACTTCATATGCCTTCCACTAGATGTCAACAGTCAGTAGAACGTGGAATGAAGCCTCTAGTGTGATGCGGAGCCGGATGGGAGCTACTTGAGTCACTGGTCTGGCAGATTGCCAGTTCCTGGTCACGCGCGCTAGTCATGGAATGGCAATGTGTGCCATTACTTATACAGATATGAAGAAATGCTCCGGTTGGAACGTTTTTGGATATATATGATAACATCCTGAAGATTGATTCTCTACTAAGTTTGACCAGTTTATTCGACTTGTAATATAACTTTTTGAAGTTTTCGTCCAACGTTTGCCTTCACTTGCGCCAGTGTTTGGACACATGTACTACACATGCTATCTAAAGTTGCTAATATGACATAAGTAATGGACATTAACGAACAAAAAAAAGATTTATAGTGGAAATAGGATTCCTGGCATTGTATTCTGATGAAGATAATCAAAGGTAAGGGAATATTTATGATGTAATTTCATATTTCTGTTGACTCCAACATGGCGGAGAAATGTTATTTATATTTGAGCGCCGTCTCAGATTATTGCATGGTGTGCTTTTTACTAAAGTAAAAAAAAAATCTGACACAGCGGTTGCATTAATTATATGTAAAACATGTATCTTTCATCAAAGTTTATGATGAGTATTTCTGTTATTTGACGTGACTCTCTGTAATTACTCCGGATATTTTGGAGGCATTTCTGAACATGGCGCCAATGTAAACCGAGATTTGTGGATATAAATATGCACATTATCGAACAAAACACAAATGTATTGTGTAACATGATGTCCTATGAGTATCATCTGATGAAGATTATCAAAGGTTAGTGATTAATTGTATCTCTATTTCTGCTTTTGTGACTACCTTTGGCTGGGAAAAATGGCTGTGTTTTTTGGATTTGGTGGTGATCTAACATAAATATATGTTGTGTTTTCACTGTAAAACATTTTTAAAAATCGGACACGATGGGTAGATTAACAAGATGTTTATCTTTCATTTGCTGTATTAGACTTGTTAATGTGTGACAGTTAAATATTTCAAAAAATTTTTTTTGAATTTCGCACGCTGCCTTTTCAGACGATACATGGACAATACATACAACAACTGCTAGAAATAATAGGACATCATGAAACATCTAAGAAGCCAGGCCTGATGTTTATAGCGGTTTTGAAAAGTAATTTGATAAAGTAAGACTGGATTTTATTTATAAATGCCTGGATTTTTTAAATTTCGGTGATTCTCTTCTAAAATAAGTAAAAGTAATGTAAAGCAACCCCAGGTGTAAAATAGGAAATAACGGCTACTTCTCAGAGAGTTTTGAATTGTCAAGAGGAGTTAAACAAGGGTGTCTGCTGTCACCATATCTATTTGTTATGGCCATTGAAATGCTAGCTATTAAAATCACCTCCAATAACAACATTAGAGGATAAGAAATCCAAGGCTTAAAATCAAAGGTGTACATGTTCTGTATGCCGATGCCTCAAGTTTGATATTAAGTCCGCAAGATAGATCTCTGCAATGTCTCATTGAAGATCTAGATAACTTTTCTGGACTCTCTGGACTAAAACCTAATAATGATTAGTGTACAATATTACGTATTGGATCATTAAAAATACAACCTTGACATTACCCTCCAGTTTAATAACTTCTTATGGCTTGGTGGCAGTATTTCGACGTCTGGATGAGAAGCGTGCCCAAAGTAAACTGCCTGTTACTCGGATATGCATATAGGATATGCATATAACTGGTAGATTTGGATAGAAGACACTCTAAAGTTACATCTGTGAGTATAACATAACTGATATGGCAGGCGAAAACCTGAGGAAAATCCATCCAGGAAGTGGGATTTTTTAAATGTTTGTATTTAATGGGTTAGGACCCAGATTGCAGTTCCTATGGCTTCTATTAGATGTCAACAGTCTTTAGACATTGTTTCAGGCTTGTTTTCTGAAAAATGAAGAAGAATGAGACCTTTCTCTCAGTGGACTGAGGAAGAATGCAGAGCTGGTTTGGGCGCGTGACGAAGGCCACCCTTCGTTGTTTTTCCTTTCCATTGAATACGCTATTGTCCTGTTGAAATATTATTGATTAATTAGACAATTGACAACCTGAAGATTAACTTCTTATGGGCAGGTGGGATGGTAGCATCCCACCTCGACAGCATCCGGTGAAATTGCAGAGTGCGAAATTCAATATACAGAAAGACTCATAATAAGCGAGGCGCTGTCCTCAGATAATCACATGGTATGCTTTCACCATAAAGCCTTTTTGAAATCTGACAAAGCGGCTGGATTAACAAGAAGTTAATCTTTAAACCGATGTATAACACTTGTATTTTTTATGAATGTTAATTATGACTATTTCTATATTTTGAATTTGGCGCTCTGCAATTTCACCGGATGTTGTCGAGGTGGGTTGCTAGCGGAACGCCTGTGCCAGAAAGGTTAAAACCTCTTAGAGCTCCCCCCTACTTTGTGCAATTTCTGCCTGAAGACATACCCAAATCTAACAGCCTGTAGCCCAGGCACAGAACCAAGGATATGCATATTCTTGGTACCATTTGAAAGACAACACTCTGAAGTTTGTGTTAATGTGAATTGAATGTAGGAGAATATAACACAATAGATCTGGTTTAGATAAAACAATGAAGAATAACATATGTTTTTTATTTTTATTTTTGTATCATCATCTTTAAAATGAACAAGATAAAACAAACATTCAGATAGGATGATGGGGACAATTTCAGTGAAAAATACAAGAGGGCAACAGTACTCATATCCACATGACATTTCTCATGAAGTCACCCAGGTGTCCCACACAAGTAGCCCAAATGTACCCAAGTGGCCAAATTGGTGAAGGTATACATTTTGAAACAAATAACTATATACAAAATACCAAAATGGTATTCTAACACACCCCCCCCCCAAAAAAAAAGAGAAAAAAAAAAAAAAAAAAAAGGAAAAATAAATAAATAAATAAATAAATAAATAAATATATATATATATATATATATATATATATATATATATATATATATATATATATATATATATATATATGCTCAGATAATCGCATCGTATTCTTTCGCAGTAAATCCTTTTTTAAATCTGACAACGCAGTTGGATTAGCAAGATTCTAGGCTTTCGAAACATGTGAGACACTTGTATTTTCATGAATGTTTAATATGACTATTTATGTAGCGATCACCGTATGTTGTGGAATTTCAGCCCGCTAGCGTGCACAGAGGTTAAACCCTTCACAATGAAGATCTGTGAAGTAATTTGGATTTTTACGAATTCTCTTTGAAAGACAGGGTCCTGAAAAAGGGATTATTCTTTTTTTGCTGAGTTTATATAGAAGAGGCCCTCGACATGGGATTAATCCGTCCAACCATGTCTCCGGCTGCATCCAGTTTCTTTTTGTGAAGAAAAAGGATGGTAGTGTCCGTCCCTGCAGAGATTACCTACCCCTCAATGACCTTACCATCAAGAATTGTTTCTTTCTTCCTCTGATTCCGGCCACACTAGAACAAGTGGGACAGGCTACCATCTACTCCAAACTGGACCTACGCAGTGCTTACAAACGGGTCCATATCCAAAGTGGGGATGAGTGGAAGACTGCGTTCATCACTGCTAGGGGTCACTACAAATACCTTTTATGCCCTACAGTCTCACCAATGCTCCTGCAGTCTTCCAGTCCTTCATGAATGGAGTTTTCCAGGACATGATCAACCAGTTCATCATCGTGTACATTGACGATATCTGATCTACTTTCACTCCCTTGCAGAACACGTACAGCATGTGAAACAGGTCCTCCAACAAATACAGGACCACCATCTTTATGTCAAGGCTGAGAAAAGTGCCTTTCACGTTACTATGGTAACCTTCCTAGGGTTCGTGCTGACACCAGGAGGGGTTAACATGACGAAGGCAAAGTCACAGCTGTGATTAACTGGCCCAAACCTACCACCGTAAAGGAACTACAACGGTTCCTAGGGCTCTCCAACTACTACTTCCGGTTCATCCGAAACTGCAGCAGCACAACCGCTCCTCTCTCAGCTCTCACCAGCCAAAATACCCGTATCCTCCAATGGACCGACACCACCCCTACTGCATTTGAGACCTTTCAATGCCTGTTCACCTCTGCACCCATCCTTAGGCATCCAGATCCTACTCTTCCTTTTGTTCTGGAGTTGGATACTTCTGAAGTCGGCGTAGGAGCGGTTCTCTCTCAGCGGGTCAAGAGCTTCTCACCATGAAGTTGGCTATCGAAGAGTGCCACTGGTTAGAGGGAGCTCACCCATTCCTTGTCCTTAATGACCACCTCAATTTGGAGTACTTAAGAAGTGCTAAGAGGCTCAACCCCAGACAGGCTCGCTAGGCACTCTTCTTCACCCGCTTCAACTTCACCGTCACCTATCTACCCGGCAAGAAAAATGTGGAGGCTGATTCCTATGACTCCCCTTCCTCTAACCCAGCTCCCAAGCCCATGCTGCCTCCGTCTTGCGTCGTGGGACCCATACAGTGGGAAATCCAATCAGCCGTCCAAGAGGCCCTATGCCAAAACCCAGCACCTTCCGAAACCCCTGCAGGCAAGGCCTACGTTCCGGCGTCCGTCAGACCCCAACTAATGCATTGGTGCCATACCTCGCTGAGTTCTGGCTTTCCTGGAATCACCTGGACCACGGAGCTACTGACACGCAAGTTCTGGTGGTCATCCCTACCAGCAGACGTCCGAGATTACGTTCTCTCCTGTCCTGTCTGTGCATGGGCAAAGAGCCCTTGCCAACTACCTACCGGTAAACTCGAGCCTTTACCTATTTCACACAGACCATAGTCTCACATTGCCATGGATTTCCTCATGGATCTGCCAGACTCTTCGGGCTTCAAACCTATTTAAGTTGTAGTGGACCTGTTCTCCCAGATGAGCGGACTCATCCCCCTTCCGCATCTACCTAATGCCATGGAAATGGCTGAGTGCATGTTCCAACAGGTGTTTCGTCTGTATGGGATTCCAGAAGACATTGCTTTGGATTGGGGACCCCAGTTCGATCGGGGACCCCAGTTCATCTCCAGGGTGTGGCGAGCCTTCTGCGACCGACTGGGGATCTCCATCAGCCTATCCTCCGGATACCATCCCCAAACCAACAGGCAGGTGGAACATCTGAATCGGGAAATAGGGAAGTACTTTCACCAACACTGCACCCACCAACCACACGAGTGGAGTCGCTATCTAGCCTGGGCCAAATACTCACAGAACTTCCTGTGGCATTCCTCACTCCATCTCACTCCTTTTCAGTGTGTCCTCGGGTACCAACCCCCCCGTGTTCCCATGGGAGACCGAGCCCGGAACTGTGCCTGCCGTCAATAAGTGATTTTGACGGAGCGAGCAAGTTTGGGAGACCGCACATCGGCATCTCCATCAAGCTTCCCTCGCCAGTCAGCGAACCGTTTCTGGGAGAGGGAAGCTTGGAGGTGCCAATAGCTGAAATGGTCCACCCACACAGACACTGTGGTCTTCAACCTCAAACTTTTACAGATGCACAATTGAGAGCATCCTGTTGGCTGTACCACCGCCTGGTACGGAAACTGCACAGCCCACTCCAGCTCTCCAGAGGGTGGTGCAGTCTGCACAACGCATCACCGGGGGCAAACTAAATGCCCTCGTTGTAGGTAGCCATTTTCCCATTGTGCTTTGTGGGATCTTATCTATGTATAGTTGCCTGTGAGCATTATATTAGCTTCACGTTTCGTTTAATTGTTTTGTTCTTTAAAATTTTCTATTCCAAAATAAGGATTGGAAACATGCCATGCTGCATCTTGGTCCACTCCTTATAACGATCGTGACAACAAAGTTCTCCCTCAACCTCCATTTTGGAAAATCGGACAATAATTCTAGCCTTCTGATTCCTGCGACCAAGCAAAAACTAAAGAAGGAGGGTCCAGCAACTCGCTCATTACAGAAGTGGTCAGATGACGCTGATGCTACGCTCCAGGACTGTATTGCTAGCACAGACTGGAATATGTTCCGGGATTCATCTAATGGCATTGAGGAGTATACCTCCTCAGTCACCGGCTCCATCAATAAGAGCATCGACGAAGTCATCCCCACAGTGACCATAGGTACATTTCCCACCCAGAAGCCATGGATTACAGGGAACATAGGGGGGGGGGGCAACAGGCAGGCTGGTCATGGCTCACATCAACACCATCATCCCAGAAACCCTAGACCCACTCATATTCTCATACTTCCCCAACAGATCCACAGATGTCGCAATCTCAATCGCACTCCACACTGCGCTTTCCCACCTGAACAAAAGGAACACCAATGTGAGGATGTTATTCATTGACTACAGCTCAGCATTCAACACCATATTGCCCACAAAGCTCATCACTAAGCTAAGGACCCTGGGACTAAATGCCTCCCTCTGCAACTGAATCCTGGACTTCCTGATGGGCCGCTCCCAGGTGGTAAGGGTAGACAACAATACATCTGCCACGCTGATCCTCAACACAGGGGCCCATCAGGGGTTTGTGCTTAGTCCACTCCTGTACTCCCTGTTCACCTATGACTACATGGCCAGGCATGACACCATCATTAAGTTTGCTGATGACACAACGGTGATAGTTCTGATCAATGACAGTGATGAGACAGCTTATAAGGAGGTTAGAGACCTGGCAGTGTAGTGCCAGGACAACAACCTTTCCCTCAACATGACCAAGACAAATGAGATGACCCCCATTCACATCGACAGGGCTTTAGTGGAGTGGGTAGAGAGTTATGTTCCTTGGTGTCCACATCACCAACAAACTATCATGGTCCAAACACACCAAGAATGTAATGAAGAGGGCACAACAACGCCTTTTCCCTCTCAGGAGACGTTGGCATGGCTCTCCAGATCCTCAAAAAGTTCTACGGCTGCATCATCGAGAGCATCCTGACCAGTTGCATCGCCGCCTTGTATGGCAACTTCTTGGCATCTGACCATAAGGCGCTACAGAAGGTAGTGCGTACAGCTCAGCACATCACTGGGACCAAGCTTCCTGCCATCCAGGACCTATATACCAGGCGTGTCGGAGGAAAGCCCAAAATATGGTCAAAGACGAGTCATCCAAGTCATAGACTGTCTCTCTGCTACTTCACGGCAAGCGGTACCGGAGTGCCAAGTCTAGGTCCAAAAGGCTCCTCAACAGCTTCTACCCCCAAGCCATGAGACTGCTGAACTATGAATCAAATGGCCACCTGGACTATTTGCGTTGTGTGGTAGCAGGATTACAAGATTGTTATATTTATGCACAATATGGTTGTTTTATGAAATAGAGTAAGGTTCTTAGGACTCGCTCTCCCTTTCTGAGTTAACTGAGAGGAGTCTTTTGAAGCTTGGGCTGGCAACTGATTAAGTGATGGCTAGGCAAAAAACCTACAGCTGGCATTCCATAGATAAGATGTGGTTGGTG
Organism: Oncorhynchus mykiss; assembly: GCF_013265735.2. Classification (NCBI taxonomy): domain Eukaryota; kingdom Metazoa; phylum Chordata; class Actinopteri; order Salmoniformes; family Salmonidae; genus Oncorhynchus; species Oncorhynchus mykiss. The sequence goes on from NC_048567.1 coordinate 39,378,926, forward strand.
TCACCGAGATAGAGGTAGCCTAGAGGAACAGAACAAAGGCCTCAGTATTCCTACTTATCCTGGCATCTGGGAGACAGCACCAGAGGCAGATGACCACAGGATGAACCCAAAGTGGCTTATGGTGCCCCCCAATATATATGGGAGGAGTGACTAACCATTATTGGTATCAGCTATATAAGAAACAGCATGGTCTGTAAAGGGTAGACTCTCGGCTCAACAGTCAAGGCTGTTAAGTTAACAACCTCACTATTGCAATAATTAATCAATATTAAATAAAGATTGTTTGAAGAAATGACCAAGTCTCTCTCAGTACTGAATTTCCACGACAATTCCCCCCATTTTTACACTGCTGCTACTCACTGTTTATTATCTATGCATAGTCACTTTACCCCTACCGACATTTACAAATTACCTCGACTAACCTGTACCCCCGCACACTGACACGATATAAATATCCCCTGAATTTAGCCTTAGTGTCATTTTTTACTGTAGTTGATTTAGTAAATATTTTCTTAACTCTATTTGCTTAAAACTGCATTGTTGGTTGAGGGTTTGTAAGTAAGCATTTCAAAGTAAGTTGGCGCATGTGACAAATACAAATCTGATTGATGTCTGCCACATCTGTGAAAGGGGAATGTGTTGTTTGTTGATTGAAAAATAAGAAAACGTAAAAAAAATATATATATATATATAAACATCTCCTTTTTCGATATAACTATACAAAAAATATCCACGTCACCAAAATAATTGTTTAAAACACACTGTTTTGCAATGAATGTCTACAGTAGCCTCAACATCACTCCGTAGAGTAGCACCATGGACGGCTGGCTTCCGTTCTCCTGTGGGTACATTGACTTCAATACAAAATCTAGGAGGCTCATGGTTCTCACCCCCTTCCAGAGACTTACACAGAAATTATGACAACTTTCGGAGGACATCCTTCAACCTTTCAGAGCTCTTGCAGCATCAACTGACATGTTGTCCACCCAATCAAAGGATCAGAGAATGAATCTAGTACTGAATGCATAAGCTACAGCTAGCTAGCACTGCAGTGCATACAATATGGTGAGTTGTTGTCTCAAAGAGAGAGAAAGACGATAGTTTCACAGTTTTTAACAAATTAATTTATTCAAAAATGAAGGAGAAGCAAGAGAGCGAGAAACAGAGAGAGAGTGGTGTGGGTAGAGTGATTGACTAAAGAGAGGTGGAGGAGGAGAAGACGAGGGGACCTATGGGCCACAATGAGCGTGAAAGTCCACAGCCAGAGGGAGAGAGCAAAGTAATTAGGTTAAGTATCTATAATCCCCTCAGTTCGTGAAAGCACCACTTACACAAAAACAAACAGTATACAGGATACACACGTGTAACTGGCATATACTCGAAGGCAATACTCATAAATGACATGCAGTGGGTCCTCATTTAAAAGTTGCATCATACCGCAGCACAGCTTGCAGGACGCTGCGGTATAGCATGGGAGTGTTGGAGTGCATGACGTCATAGTATTTTATTGTCAGCCATTGTTGCCATTAATGCTAGTTCAACCACAGAGGTCCATGCAGGCCAGACATTTTGATTGTAATACCCTATCTGAAAGAGCATATTCCAAGGTTTTTAATTAACCTAGTTTTGCCAAACAACACAACAAATTGAGCAGATTGTGTTCTCTGTTTCAAAATAAAACATTTTCCAAGAATAACTGCAGCTCCATGAGTACTGAATCACCAAATACCCATTTAGGGAAAATATTTTATTATATTTTATTATGTTATATTCATATTGTAAAGGGCTGGGGAATATAAGTGTGTGACGTCTGCTACGGAAATGAACAAGTAAATTTATTTGACACGGCGTAGCCATAGCCTCAGCTACTACAGCACAGATAAATACATCTTAAAACATTCTGTTATTTTGAAATAAATTGTCTTAGTACCATGTTTTTATGACCTTCCCAAACAAAATATTAATGGATTTTTTTATGATTGTCGATTTGAAATGTATATATTGTATTAGACTGGCAGCTATTGGTAGGCTACTAGTCAAGTTCAGGCTATTCCACTGTTAACACGCATACGGTGCAGCAGACCTTTGTCCTTTATGACATTTCTCTCAATGTAGGCCTACTCTAGAGTGTAAAATACACATATTTAGGAAATGTCAGGGACAAGTGGGTTCAAGGTTTTCATTTACATTAAGTTATTGAAATGACATGGAGCTGTAGACCTAAGAGTCCTGTTAACTGTAGCTGTCGTAACGTAATTTACTTATTGTCCTAAAGGCTTACTTTAATATATAAATATATATATACAGCTGAAGTCGGAAGTTGACATACACTTCACAAATTTCTTGTTAAAACCTCTTTGGGATAGGCGTACCCCTACCGCCCGGCCTCGACAACATCCGTTGAAATTGCAGAGCGCGAAATTTAAATGACAAAAATCGTAATATTACACATTCATGAAAATACAAGTGCCATGCAGCACATTTTTCAAAAACAAGCCTTAAACTCTTTAAATACTGTTGACGTCTAGTGGAAGCCCTAGGAACTGCCATCTGGGAGGTATTCCTTTTATATTCCCATTGACAGCCATTGTAATCAGTGGTGAGCTGGGAAAAAACTATTCTGGATGGATTGTCGCCTACCATATCAAGTTCTGTTATACTCACAGACATTATTTTAATAGTTTTTGAGTGTTTTCTATCCAATACTACCAATATACATATCCTAGCTTCTGGGCCTGAGTAATAGGCAGTTTACTTTGGGCACCTCATTCATCCAAATTTCCAAAAACTGCCCCCTAACCCGAAAAAGTTTTTTACAAACTATAGTTTTGGCAAGTAGGTTAGGACATCTACTTTGTGCATGACACAAGTCATTTTTCCAACAATTGTTCACAGACAGATTATTTCACTTATAATTCACTGTACCATTTACATACACTAAGTTGACTGTGCCTTTAAACAGCTCAGAAAATTCCAGAAAATTATGTTATAGCTTTATAAGCTTCTGACAGGCTAATTGACATTTTTGAGTCAATTGGAGGCGTACCTGTGGATGTATTTCAAGGCATACCTTCAAACTCAGTGCCTCTTTGCTTGACATCATGGGAAAATCAAAAGAAATCAGCCAAGAACTCAGAAAATAAATTGTAGTCTGGATCAACAAGTCTGGTTCATCCTTTGGAGCATTTTCCAAACGCCTGAAGGTACCACGTTCATCACAAACAATAGTACGCAAGTATAAACACCATGGAACCTCGCAGCCATCATACCGCTCAGGAAAGAGACACGTTCTGTCTCCTAGAGATGAACGTACTTTGTTGCGAAAAGTGAAAATCAATCCCAGAACAACAGCAAAGGTCCCTGTGAAGATGCTGGAGGAAACCGGGACAAAAGTATCTATTTCCACAGTAAAATGAGTCCTATATATTGACATAACCTGAAAGGCCGCTCGGCAAGGAAGAAGCCACTGCTCCAATACCGCATAAAAAAAAGCCAGACTACGGTTTGCAACTGCACATGGGGACAAAGATCGTACTTTTTGGAGAAATGTCTTCTGGTCTGATGAAACAAAAATAGAACTGTTTGGCCATAATCACCATCGTTATGTTTGGAGGAACAAGGGGGAGGTTTGCATGCAGAAGAACACGATCCCAACCGTGAAGCACAGGGTGGCAGCATCATGTTGTGGGGGTGCTTTGCTGCAGGAGGGACTGGTGCACTTCACAAAATAGATGGCATCATGAGGTAGGGAAATTATGTGGATATATTGAAGCACCATCTCAAGACAGCAGTCAGGAAGTTAAAGCTTGGTTGAAAATGGGTCTTCCAAAAGGACAATGACCCAAAGCATACTTCCAAAGTTGTGGCAAATTGGCTTAAGGACAACAAAGTCAAGGTATTGGAGTGACCATCACAAAGCCTTGACTTCAATCCTATAGAATATTTGTGGGCTGAACTGAAAAAGCGTTTCCGAACAAGGAGGCCTACAAACCTGACTTTGTTACATCAGCTCTGTCAGGAGGAATGGGCCAAAATTCACCCAACTTATTGTGGGAAGCTTGTGGAAGATTACCCAAAATGTTTGACCCAAGTTAAACAATTTAAAGGCAATGCTCCCGAATACTAATTGAGTGTATGTAAACTTCTGACCCACTGGGATTGTGATGAAAGAAATCAAAGCTGAATTAAATAATTATCTCTACTATTATTCTGACATTTCACATTTTTTAAATAAATAGTGATCCTAACTGATCTAAGACAGGGAATATTTTCCTGTTTATATTGTTTGAAATTTAGCTTAATTTTTTTTTTCACCTTTATTTAACCAGGTAGGCTAGTTGAGAACAAGTTCTCATTTGCAACTGCGACCTGGCCAAGATAAAGCGTAGCAATTCAACACATACAACAACACAGAGTTACACATGGAATAAACAAAACACACAGTCAATAATACAGTAGAACAAAAGAAAACAAAAAGTCTATATACAGTGAGTGCAAATGAGGTAAGTTAAGGAAATAAATAGGCCATGGTGGTGAAGTAATTACAATATAGCAATTAAACACTGGAATGGTAGATCAGCAGAAGGTGTATGTTCAGGTAGAGATACTGGAGTGCAAAGGAGCAAAATAAATAAATAAATACCAGTATGGGGATGAGGTAGGTAGATGGGCTGTTTACAGATAGGCTAAGTACAGGTGCAGTGATCTGTAAACTGCTCTGACAGCTGGTGCTTAAAGCTAGTGAGGGAGATGTGAGTCTCCGGCTTCAGAGATTTTTGCAATTGATTAATATTATAGTGTTTTTATTCCAAGAAAAACAAAAATGCATTTTACAGTACCCTATGTAGGCCTCAGGGTTTCCATTAGCAAAATGTGGCGTTGTACAACATGACCCGTCCGGAGGAGGCCTAGGCAACTAAGCGACTGTGTGAAAATCTAAATTATCCTAACATTTCCACAGCCTAATTGTAGGCTAACCAATAGCCAACAGGAGATTCAGTGGAAATAATAATCTGATTGATTTATAAATACCAGTCCCCATGCTTGTCTCAAAGCAGCATGAAATAGTTGACCACACACGGGTAGGCTATTCCTGTGTCTACACAGGCAACACAATTCTGATCTTTTTTTCACTAATTGGTCTTTTGACCAATCAGATCAGCTCTGAAAAATATCTGAAATGCAAAGATCTGATGTGATTGGTCAAAACACCAATTACTGGGAAAAAGATCATAATTGATTTGCCTGTGTAAACACAGCCATATTGGTGAACTCAAGGAATAACATACTGTATCACACATTGAGATGAAAAGCAATAATCCAAGTTATAATCCAAACTAGAATTTATTTTCCACCATAATTTGCAAATTAATTCATTAAAAATCCTAAAATGTGATTTTCTGGATTTCTTTTCTCATTTTGTCTGTCATAGTTGAAGTGTACCTATGATGAAAATTACAGGCCTCTCTCATCTTTTTAAGTGGGAGAACTTGCACAATTGGTGGCTGACTAAATACTTTTTTGCCCCACTGTATGTTGTAGTGGTGGAGTAGGGGCCTGAGGGCACAGTCTTGGCAGCAGCTAATGGGGATCCATAATAAATACAAATACAGGAGACAAACTTAGATCCAAAATAAATCCATAGAAACACATTGGGCTTACTTTGGACAAATTTTGGCAAAAGTGAAACGTCTCACTTCGCCTCTTCCTCTTTGTCCCAACCACTTCCTCTATTCCAGATTGACATCATTAACTTGTAGACTCGTATGCCGTGGCATTGACACATTGTGGGAAGCAACAAGTCTGCCTAGGGAGATTAATCACTGTGTCGGTTTTGATGAGATGTTAATTAGGTTTGAATATTTATAATGAGGCGAAGCCAGGAGTTAGAGTACAAATCTAGGATCAGACTTTCACATCGCCAATGTTCTTATTACTGTTCATAACTGTCAGTCAAGAATTGGGGAACATTTTCTATCAAAAAAGGGTTCAAATAGGTCTATTGATTTGCAATTCAATAGACCTATGCATTCTGTAGTTCTTCAAAAGATAGAGGGTGAATTTGGAATAAGGGGGACGCTTTTAACATTTCCGTATTCTGTAACCTCTTTCGATATCTATCCAACATGTGATACATTTCTGAAATCCTCAAGATGTTTCTTAACCACACACACACACACACACACACACACACACAAAATATTGATATCATATTCACAGGAGGCATATTTGCATACACTGAGTCAAAACCATATTTTCAGTTCACATTTGGTAGAATGGAACAGCAGGTTAGACAAACAGGGACACCATTATTTTAGTCCTAATTGTACCGAATGACAATTCAATTTTGTATGATTAGGAAACATTTGAGGATTTCAGAAATGTATCATGTGTTGGGCTTATAGAGTACCAGTCAAAAGTTTGGACACACCTACTCGTTCAAGGATTTTTCTTTATTTTTACTGTTTTCTACATTGTAGAATAATAGTGAAGACATCAAAACTATGAAATAACACATATCATGTAGTAACCAAAAAAGTGTTAAACAAATCTAAATATATCTTAGATTCCTCAAAGTAGACACCCTTTCCCTTGATGACAGCTTTGCACACACTCTTGGCATTCTCTCAACCAGCTTCATGAGGCAGTCACCTACTAGGGCAAGAACAGGAAACAGAAACGACAGTTCATAATTACTTTAAGACAAGAAGGTCAGTCAATCCAGAGAATGTCAAGAACTTTGAAAGTTTCTTCAAGTGCAGTCGCAAAAACCATCAAGCGCTATGATGAAACTGGCTCTCATGAGGACCGCCACAGGAAAGGAAGACCCAGAGTTACCTCTGCTGCAGATGATACGTTCATTAGAGTTACCAGCCTCAGATCGCAGCCGAAATAAATGGTTCACAGAGTTCAAGTAACAGACAAATCTCAACATTAAATGTTCAGAGACTGCGTGAATCAGGCCTTCATGGTCAAATTGCTGCAAAGAAACCACTACTAAAGGACACCAATAAGGAGAGACTTGCTTGGGCCAAGAAACATTAGACCAGTGGAAATCTGTCCTTTGGTCTGATGAGTCCAAATGTTTGATTTTTGTTTCCACCCGCCGCATCTTTGTGAGACGCAGAGTAGGTGAACGAATCATCTCCGCATGTGCAGTTCCCACCGTGTAGCATGGAGGAAGAGGTGTGATGGTGCTTTGCTGGTGACACTGTCAGTGATTTATTTAGAATTCAAGGCACACTTAACCAGCATGGCTACCACAGCGTTACGCCATCCCATCTGGTTTGCGCTTAGCTGGACTATAATTTGTTTTTCAGAAGGACAATGACCCAACACACCTCCAGGCTGTTTAAGAGCTATTTGACCAAGAAGGAGCGTGATTGAGTGCTGCATCAGATGACCTCACCTCCACAATCACCAGACCTCAACCCAAATGAGATGTGCCAGACAACTAAGAATAACCATACTTGTATGCTAGGGCCACATTCAGTGGCCAAATGTTGCAGATAGAAATGGCATAAACAGAGATGATATGATTCCTTATTCTACATAGTATAGTTCTATCTGAATGTTCCAAAACGCACCCATGGTACCTATGCATGGTGCACTGTGGTGTTATTGTAGCATGTGCAGCATTCAGATTTCCATCAATTTATTCCTTGCACAATCAAGTAATACATCCAAAGTATAATTTACAGACAGGGATTATAATTTAGACTAGACCAGATTTATAAAAAAAACTAGAGATGACATTTTCAGTGGAGACAGTTGTGGTCACATGGAATCGGCACCTCCTGCTGGAGCAAACAGAGAAGGCAACGATGAGACAATTTATGATGGTCCAATCGAGACCTGGCTGGCAACACATTTGTACCAACCAGAGACAAGCGTGCAGATTACACATACCAACAAACTAATGCATATTAGTAACAAGACATGACACCAGTGAATTATTTTTGTTTAATATACAAAAGAGAAGACAAGGATAGCACAAAAAGTGAATATAACAGACAGGTGTGCTACTGATTGAGGTAATTATACAAATCTAATTTAGTGAGAAATGTGTTTCTTTCCACACGATCACTTAAGTCTTTCTCAGTCATTTGTAAGCTGCATGTCATCCGACAAATCATTCAACAGCTTTACCCTGACCTACATTAAGTCATGACAAAATAGTAGCATAATACGAATACAAAAATCTCAGTGAAAACAAAAACATAGCTTATTGTCTTTCAAACAAAACCAGTTATATTCAGACCCCTTAACCTTTTCCACGTGTTTACATTAGTCTTTTTCTAAAATAAATATATTTAAAATGTTTTCCTCAATCTACTTACAATACCCCATAATGACTAAGCAAAAACAGGTTTGTAGAAATGTTATCAAACGTATAAAAAAAAAATATTCCTTACAAATGTAATCAGACCCTTTGCTATGAGACTCAAATTAGCTCAGGTGCATCCCGTTTCCATTGATCATGGGCTCCAGAGTGGCGCAGCGGTCAAGGCACTGCATCTCAGTGCAAGAGGGGTCACTATAGACACTGGTTCGATTCCAGACTGTGTCACAACAGGCTGTGATTGGGAGTTCCATAGGGAGGCGCACAATTGGCCCAGCGTTGTCCGGTTTGGCTATCATTGTGAATAAGAATTTGTTCTTAACGGATTTGCCTGGTTAAATAAAATAAATAAAAATCATCCTTGATATTTCCACATATTTCTACAACTTGATTGGACGTGATTTGGAAAGGCACACACCTGTCTATATAAACAGTTGACAGCACATATCAAAAAAATAATAATTCAAGCCACGAGGTCAAAAGAACTGTCTGTAGAGCTCCGAGGCAGATTTGGGGAAGGGTACCAAAAAAATGTAGGCAGCATTGAAGGTCCCCAAGAACACAGTGGCCTCCATAATTTTTAAATGGAAGAAGTTAGGAACCAGCAAGACTATTCCTAGAGCTGGCCGCACATCCAAACTGAGCAATCAGGGGAGAAGGGCCTTGGTCAGGGAGGTGACCAAGAACCCAATGTTCACTCTGACAGAGCTCTAGAGCTCAACCATCTCTGCAGCATTACACCAATCAGGCCTTTATGGTAGAGTGGCCAGAAGGAAGCCACTCCTCAGTAAAAGGCACATGACAGCCCGCTTGGAGTTTGCCAAAAGGCACCAAAATGACTCTCAGACCATGAGAAACAAGATTCTCTGGTCTGATGAAACCAAGATTGAACTCTTTGGCCTGAATGCCAAGCGTCATGTCTGAAGGAAACCTGGCACCATCCCTACGGTGAAGCATGGTGGTGGCAGCATCATTCTATGGGGGTGTTTTTCAGTGGCAGGGACTGGGAGACTAGTCAATATCAAGGGAAAGATGAAAGGAGTAAAGCACAGAGATCCTGCTCGAGAGGGCTCAAGACCTTCAGATTGGGGCGAAGGTTAACCTTCCAGAAGGACAACGAACCTAAGCACACAGCGAAGACAACGCATAAGTGGCTTTGGGACAAGTCTCTGAATGTCCTTGAGCGGCCCAGCCAGAGCCTGAAGTTGAACCCGATTGAACACCTCTGGAGAGACCTGAAAATAGCTGTGCAGCGACACTCCCCATCCAACCTGACAGAGCTTAAGAGGATCTGCAGAGAAGAATGGGAGAAACTCCCCAAATACAGGTGTGCCACACTTATAGCGTCATACCCAAGATGACTAGATGGCTGCCAAAGGTGCTTCAACAAAGTACTGAGTAAAGGGTCTGAATAATAATGTACATTGGAATATATATATATATATTTTTAAAGATTCATAAAACCTGTTTTTGCTTTGTCATTATGGGGTATTGTGTGTAGAAAAAAAAAAAAAAAAAAAAAAAAAAAAAAAAAAAAAAAACTATCGAATCCATTTTAAAATAAGGATGTAACATAACTAAATGTGGAAAAAGTCGAGGGGTCTGAATACTTCCTGAATGCACTGTACCTCAATATCAAAATTATTATAATTAAAACATTTCTGTACTAGTAACCAACAGTTCTGCACCAGAATCGTAGGGATCTCCTCAGAAGGCTTGGGTGATTGTGAGGGGCATGGGATTGGTGGTGGTCCTGGCCCAAATGGCACTCTATTCTCTATATAGTTTTGTTCTAGTCCAGGTTCTAGTCAAAACTAGTGCACTATATTAGGGAATAGGGTGCCAATTGGGACAAGCACTGTATTCTCTCTCAGAAATGTCATGGCCACAATGTGGGTAAGTGAAGTACATGAAAACAAATTACATTCAAGAAACATAAGTAGGTATAGCGAAATGGAAAACTGGCCATGGACTAAAGCAGCGGTTCCCAAACTAGGGGTCGTGACCCCGTAGGGGTCGCCTGATATGAAAATGGGGTCGCAGGAGAATTTCCAAAATCCTGTTATAATATTGTTTTTGTCTCTTAAAATCATTGTAATGTGGTTCACCTTAAAAATCGAGATGAAAATGATTAAAATCTAAAAATGTGAAATTCAACCAGAGAGCGCCCTTAGATCATTGGAAAAGGCCACACTTGACCATTGCACTTAAAAATTATTCCACGGTGAATGGCTAAGCCCAGTATGCTATGAAACCATACACTATTTCAGATACTTTGATACTACTGGCCACAATTGATATGATGAAAACAATGTGGTGAGGCAAAGGCACATAAACTCACATCAACACCTTTGTCAGATAACTCCCCATCTTATGCTCTCCAATTGGATGCTAGCTGTGAGGGCCGAGATGCATTGACTTTTGTTCACTACATGTCGGGGGATGCTATTCTCAACAACATATTGTTCTGTCTCACGATTCACGAGCATGAAACGGCACAGGGGATGTTCAGTGTGCCCCGTGGCTATATTAACAAAAACAGATTCCATGGGATTGAATGGTGGGCTTTTGCACAGTTGGGGATCCATCTATCGCGGGTAGGCCTGTGCACTCTAGTTATGAATGTGTCTCCCCCTGCCATATGGACGCATTGTATGACACACCCACTGAGCCATAATGGATACACCAAGAGCAACTGGCGGCAAAAGAGCTGTGCACAGAACTTGGAGATATGCAGCAGGTAACTTAGATTGTAAACTATATCGCATAAGCCTGTTCGCAAAACTATGTGGACATATGGGATCATAGCATGACAATGCTCCATTTCATGCAAGGCTTGGTGGTTATCGAGGGGTAGTGTTGGAATGATTTTTAGAATTGAGAGGGGAACGGTTGTCATTCGCAATGGATGTCAAAACAGACTTTGTTGACTATCTGTGTCATGAAAAGAAGATGTGTCTCCTTGCCTATGTAACATACATATTTGGGGAACTGAACGCAAGCATGCAGGGGAAATAGAAAAATATTATACAGATGGAAATCCATTTGACTGTGATCCTGGTGCAGTTGACATGCCGGTAAATGAAATGACACAGCTGATATGGAGGAGTTTTGGGACCTAACTCAAAGGGAAAACTGTGCCATCTCCCTCCGGGTATTAAAACTGATTCAGTGCTCTCGTCTGCATTAAAAACAAATATCGATCCAGGTTGAATGTGACAGGAGAGATGAGATGCGCACTGTCGACCACGTCCCCTGACTTTGAGTAGCTCCGACGCGACATGCATCAAGCACACCCCTCTCATTAGTGGTGGTGAGATGAGATCCATTTTGTCAGACTAATTTGCAATTGACTGTCATGGCCCCACATTAAAAGTATATGAGGGTGGGTTGAGAATACAATCAGAAATACTGAAGGAATGTTTTTCAATTGACCGCCATATAGTAAACTTCACATGGTTGGGGTTGTGAGAATTTTCACATATCAAAATGGGGTCATGGCCAAAAATGTTTCAGAACCCCTGGATTAAAGGTTGGGATGCAGGCTAAAGGGAGCTGTGCGTGGTTAGCGAGTTTTGAAAATGGATATGTCCCATATCTCTTTGTTCCTGAAGTGTGCATTTGTTCACTATTCCCCAAATATTTAATAGCGCTGGATTGGTGTAGGCATGGGTAAAACCACATTTTTCTTATACCAGTCATTTCCTTTCAAAATCACAAAGGGACGTGAACATGTGCACACTTTGGGAGAAAGGAGATATTGGGACACACCCATAATGTCTGTGCAGACAAGGCAAGCCTGGAAAATTCACATGGCTCACTCCTTCTTCGGCTTGGTCCTCTCACTACTACCGCCACTGTTCCACATTGTCCATGTAGTCCTCCATGGTGCTGTTCTCCTCCAGACCCCACCACTCTGGCAGCTGCACCTCAGCCTCAACCGCCCCTCCACCGTCTCTCTCCTGCTTCATCTCTGGGGTGGGTGGTCGTAGGTGGGTGGTGATCGCCTCCCCGGCCTGGGTCTCTGTCCAATGGGGCTTGTTGCTGGGCCACATCGCCACCGGCCATCCTATCCCCAGCCTAGTTGACCCCAGCCTCCCTCGAAGCCTCCTCCTCTCCTGCTGCCTCTTCTCCCTGGCCTGCCTCCTCTCCTGCTGACGGGCCACCTGGAAGCGCTGGAGGAACAGGTCACGTGCGTACTCATACAGCTCCACGTCCCATTGGTTCAGCTGGCGGATCCGTTGTTGCGTCTCAGGGGCGACCTCTACACTGCTCGCCCGCGTCCCGTTGAGCTGGGTGAAGGGGGCGATGAACGCCAGGCGGAAGGTCTTCTCAAACAGATACTGGGTTTTCCTCTGGTACTCTGTCAGGCCAAAGAAGGCCATACCCCGCAGGTTCCGCTTGGCGCTCTCTAATAACACGGCCCAGCGCTCGTCCTCGCTCATGGCCGAGTCGTTGTAACAGCCCACTAGGCTGAGATCTGCCAGCATGCGGACCTGCCGGTTGTTGGCCAGGTTGTAGGGGCAGTCCATGAAATCCTTCAGAGAGCAGCCTGACCAGTCATCCCCGGGGTAGCAGCTGGGCAGCTCGGCCAGCGTGGGGGAGCGACCGTCACACACGTGCAGGGAGGCCTTCCAGGTGGCACCACGCTGCACGTGCCGCCACTCACTCAGGTAGCGCCACACCGGGTCACGCAGGATGGTGATGTAGTAGTAGTTCCGGCTGAGAGAGAAGAGACCTAGGTCAGTTCATTTGTCTTTATATTTGGGGTTTTGTATTCAGCACCTCTGAAATTTCACCTAACTAATAATAACCAACTAAATGGCCTCAATAAGTTTACGTCACAAAAGGCATGCTATTTCCTATAAAGTGCACTACTTTTGACCAGGGCCTCTGATCAAAACCAGTGGACTATATAGAGGAATATCAGTGGGGTAATTTGGGACACAGCCTCTGTATGCACCCATCTTCCAAGTTCCCAACCATCTCACAGTCTCTCTGCAGATCACCCAAGCCACACACCCAATCATGCCTTCAAAGTGTGAGTTCATGCAGAGTGCCAACAATATTTAATTCTTACTCCTCCCAAAAACACACATTTTCCCAACAATTTGGCTCACAACACATTTTACACTGACTCGGACATGAGAGAAGCTACACAAACACTACCAGACAAAATCAGGATTACCACTCAAAGATCATACATAATTAAATATGAGCTGTGGATTCAATATTGGAAGAAGATGCTGAACAAATTGAAATGTTCGTCCACAATTCATGTCAAATCCATTCCTCGCTATACTCTTGAGTGACACTCACCTGGGAACTGTAGGCTTCTTGGGTGGCTCACGCATGTTCATGAGGGACGGCACGCAGTTGGTCAGCTCTGTCCAGTCCGCGTGAAGACCGCAGCTCCATCCGGTCGAGAACCGGGAGAAAAGCCACGTTTCCCTTTTACCTGGCCGGTAACAGGTACATTTCTTTTGGCCAGCATGACACTCACAAGGCCTCTCGAGTTTAATATTACGCACTAAATGTCGACCAAAGGTTGTGCCCCCTGTCTTCTGGATGTGAAGAAAAACAATAACATCGTCTCCCTTGATATTGAAGTCAACAAGGCGACTGAGGTCGGAAGTTGTGAAATTGAAGCGGGGAACGAACCGGGCTAGGGCACCGTCCTCAGCGACGTACGGGTCCTTTCCACTGAGGCCAATGTCGTTCACCTCTCCCCGGGACCCGATGGCATTGCCGCCCGACCTGGAGGACAATGATCCTATGTGCAACAGCTGGCAATCGGAGCTAGGACAAACGTACTGAAGCACAATAACGCCAAAGAGCAACACCATCACCAGGGCAATATAGAGCCGGTGTTGGTTGGTGGACTTTTCATCCATCTTCCCGAGAGAAACCAAACCGCATTACTCAAACAGTTTGCCCCTCTGCTGGGCCCTTCCTCGGTTGGGGAAAACACTGGTTTTATATTGCTTTCACTTCGTTTACTAAACAAAAACAATGGCCACCTATGGCTGGCTAGCCACACTTGCTAACTTAAGTTACATTCGCATACAGAGAGCGCTTTGATGTTTCACGAAATAATTGTGGCACAGGAGTGATACCATTTACTTCTCACAGAAATCTGCTTGTAGATTACGGATTTTGTGTTTCCACCTACAATAGTTCGGTGTTTAGAGTTCCCTTCCATTATCACGTTCCCTGTGATCCTCAACCTTTCCTCCCACAATCCCCTGCGTTGGCTAGGGAAATACGTCACTGGGTGGAGGCCCTCTCATGTGAACCAATCCATGGAGTTTGATATATAGCATGCCCGTACATCCCCCCCGTACATAAACGTATCACGTCACTCTTCTCTTACCGCCGAAATAGCTCAGTTGGGAGAGCGTTAGACTGAAGATCTAAAGGTCCCTGGTTCGATCCCGGGTTTCGGCAAGGTGTACATTTTTTTTTTAGTCACATACATGTTATTGCGGGTGGCACGAAGCGATTGTGTTTATAGCTCCAACAATGCAGTAATATCTAACGCTACACAACCTAAAAGTAAAATAACGTAATGAAGTGGGCTCCCGAGTGGCGCAGCGGTTTAAGGCTAAATAATATATATATTTATTTATTTCACCTTTATTTAACCAGGTAGGCTCGTTGAGAACAAGTTCTCATTTACAATTGCGACCTGGCCAAGATAAAGCAAAGCACATACATACACATCGACACATACAACGACACAGAGTTACACATGGAGTAAAACAAACATACAGTCAATAATACAGTATAAACAAGTCTATATACGATGTGAGCAAATGAGGTGAGATAAGGGAGGTAAAGGCAAAAAAAAAAAAGAGGCCATGGTGGCAAAGTAAATACAATATAGCAAGTAAAACATTTGGAATGGTAGATTTGCAGTGGAAGAAAGTGCAAAGTAGAAATAAAAATAATGGGGTGCGAAGGAGCAAAATAAATAAATAAAATAAATACAGTAGGGAAAGAGGTAGTTGTTTGGGCTAAATTATAGGTGGGCTATGTACAGGTGCAGTAATCTGTGAGCTGCTCTGACAGTTGGTGCTTAAAGCTAGTGAGGGAGATAAGTGTTTCCAGTTTCAGAGATTTTTGTACTTCGTTCCAGTCATTGGCGGCAGAGAACTGGAAGGAGAGGCGGCCAAAGAAAGAATTGGTTTTGGGGGTGACCAGAGAGATATACCTGCTGGAGCGCGTGATACAGGTGGGTGATGCTATGGTGACCAGCGAGCTGAGATATGGGGGGACTTTACCTAGCAGGGTCTTGTAGATGACATGGAGCCAGTGGTTTTGGCGACGAGTATGAAGCGAGGGCCAGCCAACGAGAGCGTACAGGTTGCAATGGTGGGTAGTATATGGGGCTTTGGTGACAAAACGGATTGCACTGTGATAGACTGCATCCAATTTGTTGAGTAGGGTATTGGAGGCTATTTTATAAATGACATCGGCAAAGTCGAGGATCGGTAGGATGGTCAGTTTTATAAGGCTATGTTTGGCGGCATGAGTGAAGGATGCTTTGTTGCGAAATAGGAAGTCAATTCTAGATTTAACTTTGGATGTTTGATGTGGGTCTGGAAGGAGAGTTTACAGTCTAACCAGACACCTAGGTATTTGTAGTTGTCCACGTATTCTAAGTCAGAACCGTCCAGAGTAGTGATGTTGGACAGGCGGGCAGGTGCAGGCAGCGATCGGTTGAAGAGCATGCATTTAGTTTACTTGTATTTAAGAAAAATTGGAGGCCACGGAAGGAGAGTTGTATGGCATTGAAGCTTGCCTGGAGGGTTGTTAACACAGTGTCCAAAGAAGGGCCAGAAGTATACAGAATGGTGTCGTCTGCGTAGAGGTGGATCAGAGACTCACAAGCAGCAAGAGCGACATTATTGATGTATACAGAGAAGCGAGTCGGTCCAAGAATTGAACCCGGTGGCACCCCCACAGACTGCCAGAGGTCCGGACAGCAGACCCTCCAATTTGACACACTGAACTCTATCAGAGAAGTTGTTGGTGAACCAAGTGAGGCAATCATTTGAGAAACCAAGGCTGTCGAGTCTGCCGATGAGGATGTGGTGATTGACAGAGTCGAAAGCCTTGGCCAGATCAATGAATACGGCTGCACAGTAATGTTTCTTATCGATGGCGGTTAAGATATCGTTTAGGACCTTGAGCGTGGCTGAGGTGCACCCATGACCAGCTCTGAAACCAGATTGCATAGCAGAGAAGGTATGGTGAGATTCGAAATGGTCGGTAATCTGTTTGTTGACTTGGCTTTCGAAGACCTTAGAAAGGCAGGGTAGGATAGATATAGGTCTGTAGCAGTTTGGGTCAAGAGTGTCCCCCCCCTTTAAAGAGGGGGATGACCGCAGCTGCTTTCCAATCTTTGGGAATCTCAGATGACACGAAAGAGAGGTTGAACAGGCTAGTAATAGGGATGACAACAATTTCGGCAGATAATTTTAGAAAGAAAGGGTCCAGATTGTCTAGCCCGGCTGATTTGTAGGGGTCTACATATTAGGATGAGCAATGTCAGAGTGGCATAGACTAAAATATAATACAGTATACAGAGATGAGTAAAGCCAAAATACAGTGCCTTGCGAAAGTATTCGGCCCCCTTGAACTTTGCGACCTTTTGCCACATTTCAGGCTTCAAACATAAAGATATAAAACTGTATTTTTTTGTGAAGAATCAACAACAAGTGGGACACAATCATGAAGTGGAACGACATTTATTGGATATTTCAAACTTTAACAAATCAAAAACGGAATAATTGGGCGTGCAAAATTATTCAGCCCCTTTACTTTCAGTGCAGCAAACTCTCTCCAGAAGTTCAGTGAGGATCTCTGAATGATCCGATGTTGACCTAAATGACTAATGATGATAAATACAATCCACCTGTGTGTAATCAAGTCTCCGTATAAATGCACCTGCACTGTGATAGTCTCAGAGGTCCGTTAAAAGCGCAGAGAGCATCATGAAGAACAAGGAACACACCAGGCAGGTCCGAGATACTGTTGTGAAGAAGTTTAAAGCCGGATTTGGATACAAAAAGATTTCCCAAGCTTTAAACATCCCAAGGAGCACTGTGCAAGCGATAATATTGAAATGGAAGGAGTATCAGACCACTGCAAATCTACCAATACCTGGCTGTCCCTCTAAACTTTCAGCTCATACAAGGAGAAGACTGATCAGAGATGCAGCCAAGAGGCCCATGATCACTCTGGATGAACTGCAGAGATCTACAGCTGAGGTCCATAGGACAACAATCAGTCGTATATTGCACAAATCTGGCCTTTATGGAAGAGTGGCAAGAAGAAAGCCATTTCTTAAAGACATCCATAAAAAGTGTTATTTAAAGTTTGCCACAAGGCACCTGGGAGACACACCAAACATGTGGAAGAAGGTGCTCTGATCAGATGAAACCAAAATGGAACTTTTTGGCAACAATGCAAAACGTTATGTTTGGCGTAAAAGCAACACAGCTCATCATCCTGAACACACCATGCCCACTGTCAAACATGGTGGTGGCAGCATCATGGTTTGGGCCTGCTTTTCTTCAGCAGGGACAGGGAAGATGGTTAAAATTGATGGGAAGATGGATGGAGCCAAATACAGGACCATTCTGGAAGAAAACCTGATGGAGTCTGCAAAAGACCTGAGACTGGGACAGAGATTTGTCTTCCAACAAGACAATGATCCAAAACATAAAGCAAAATCTACAATGGAATGGTTCAAAAATAAACATATCCAGGTGTTAGAATGGCCAAGTCAAAGTCCAGACCTGAATCCAATCGAGAATCTGTGGAAAGAACTGAAAACTGCTGTTCACAAATGCTCTCCATCCAACCTCACTGAGCTCGAGCTGTTTTGCAAGGAGGAATGGGAAAAAATGTCAGTCTCTCGATGTGCAAAACTGATAGAGACATACCCCAAGCGACTTACAGCTGTAATCGCAGCAAAAGGTGGCGCTACAAAGTATTAACTTAAGGGGGCTGAATAATTTTGCACGCCCAATTTTTCAGTTTTTGATTTGTTTAAAAAGTTTGAAATATCCAATAAATGTCGTTCCACTTCATGATTGTGTCCCACTTGTTGTTGATTCTTCACAAAAAAATACAGTTTTATATCTTTATGTTTGAAGCCTGAAATGTGGCAAAAGGTCACAAAGTTCAAGGGTGCCGAATACTTTCGCAAGGCACTGTAGCTATTAACCACATGTTGAATTCAGAATGTTGATATCATCCTAAAAAGTACAATTACAAGTGCATCTTAACAATACCATCCACTTATGAGTAACCTCTAAATATACATCATTATTCATGAACAAAACACTGTGTGTATGACTTTGTACTTAAAATAATCAAACTTTTCTGAAGACAGAAAAGGCGTGCCTACCTCTCTCAGTGCATCAAAATGATTTGAGCACGAGCACGCCGGGCAAAACGTAAGTACACACTCCCCTTCTCCCAGGATGCAGGCATGCATAACAAATCAACACAACATATTGATATATGAACCTGGTGAAATTCACATAGTACTTTAACAACTGTTACAACCACACTATGGTGAATGGATGGACCATTTCAGTTTATGTGTAAGCAGAGGAACTTAAAACTTTCCACCTTCTACGCTGCTGTCCCGTCAATGTGGATAGGGGGGTGCTTCCTCTGCTGTTTCCTGAAGTCCACAATCATCTCCTTTGTTTTGTTGACGTTGAGTGAGAGGTTTTTTTCCTGACACCACACTCCGAGTGCCCTTACCTCCTCCATGTAATCGGTCTCGTCGTTGTTGGTAATCAAGCCTACTACCGTTGCGTTGTCTGCAAACTTGATGACTGAGTTGGATGCGTGCATGGCTACGCAGTCATGGGTGAACAGGGAGTACAGGAGGGTGCTGGGCACGCACCCTTGTGGGGCCCCAGTGTTGAGGATCAGTGAAGTGGAGATGTTGTTTCCTACCATCAGGAAGTCCAGGTCCCAATTGGGCAGGGTTCAGACCCAGGGCTTCGAGCTTGAAGATGAGCTTGGAGGGTACTATGGTGTTGAAAACTGAGCTATAGTCAATGAACAGCATTCTTACATAGGTATTCCTCTTGTCCAGATGGGATAGGGCAGTGTGCAGTGTGATGGCGATTGCATCGTCTGTGGACCTATTGGGACGGTAAGCAAATTGAAGTGGGTGTAGGGTGATAGGTAAGGTGGAGGTGATTTGATCCTTGGCTAGTCTTTCCAAGCACTTCATGATGACATAAGTGTGTGCTACGGGGTGATAGTCATTTAGTTTTGACTATGACAATTTACAATCCAGGGTTACTCCAATCAGTTTAATCTATTTAGAAGTAATTTATTCCTTGCCACCCATTCTGAAACTAACTGCAGCTCTTTGTTAAGTGTTGCAGTAATTTTAGTAGCTGTAGTAGCTGATGTGTAGGGTTGAGTCATCCGCATACATAGACACGCTTTACTCAGTCAGTGTCAGGTCGTTAGAAAATATTGAAAAAAGGGGCCTAGATAGCTGCCTTGTGGAATTCCTGATTCTACCTGGATTATGTTGGAGTGGCTTCCATTAAAAAACACCCTCGGTCTACTGTTAGACAGGTAAATCTTTATCCAAAATATAGCAGGGAGTGTAAAGCACACACTTTCTAGTACTCTTAAATTGAAGATACGGCAAATAGGAGTGTCAATATCATCCGCTATTATCCTCAGTAATTCTCTATCCCAGTTGTCAGATCCAGGTGGCTTGTCATTGTTGATAGACAACAATAATTGTGAAGGAGAGTAGACAAGACCTGTAGCTTCTACACACAAAGGCATTTGCATGATTGAATGTTCATAAGTATTATGGATTTAATTTTTCAAAGTGCATATTTTGAAATAGGAAGAAGTTTGATTTTTAGGGTAAACTAAACTAACCATCATGTCAGTAATTCAGAAAATAAAACATTTAACATTTCATTTAAGTAAATATCTGTCTTTATTTAATATACCCGTTACAATGTAGCATCTATCTCATCTTGTTTTTCTCATAACATCTTAGAGAAACGCGGATTAAAAATCTGATGGATTGTTACAGTCTCTTTGCAGAGACATTTAAAACGGCTGCTTATTATTAACACAGTTTTAACATGACTCTTTTAAGCCACTTACAGCTGTGTCCCAAATTACATTTTAGTATTCCTTATGTAGTGCACTAATCTTGACCAGTGCTATAAAGGGAATAGGGTAACATTTGGGACACAGACATACTCTCCTCAGGCATCATAAAGATGACTCAATGTTGTTCTTGTGGGCCGAAGACAGATGGGGGTGTGTCTTCATTTATCCATCTCTTCAACTATCTGGCTGTGTCTGAAATTGAACCCTGTTCTTTATATATCACACTTCTTTTGATCAGGGCCCATAAGAGTCTGGTCAAAAATTGTGCACTATGGTGGGAAAAGGAGGCCATTTCAGATGCACCTCACAGAGATTGTTTCATGGATCAGTTAAAAGCTAGACTAACACACCACTGCCGTGCCTGCTGAAATAGCTGCTGCCATGGCCCTCAAGCACAGACATTTGACGATTGAGATGGAAAATAGTGTTCAATGATTACTTCCCCCTGATGACACAAACACAAGCAGCACAACCCTTTGCAAATATGGTGATGGTGGTAACCTACAATTCACAACATAGGGACTACACTATTAAAATACAATACTAGTTGAGTGTGGAAGGGCAGCATAGATATATACATTTCACGGGCTACATAGATGTTTTCGCTGCATGACATTACAATGTCCTGTCCCTAATCCCCAACTACCAAATGTCCTCAGGGATTCCTTCCAAGTACTGTCAGCCATCCAGGCATAATCCTTGAGGGCACTCCTGTCATGTTTCAATGTACAATCAGCTTGAGAAAGTCAATGGTGCTTCCAGCACTAGGGAGGACACAAGAGGCACAAAAGACCTTGAGCAAACAGCCCTGTCCAGGCATCATCACCATACGTCAGACGACTTGACAGACAATTGCAACATGCAAATCCGTTTTTTTCTTTAGAGAATTCAAATGTAAAATTGGAAATAACTAATAAACATCTTCAGTTAATTTGTCAAATTAATATATTTTCTTCTACAAAAGATATCAATACATTCTGTATACAGTATTTTTTATTTGAAAGCATGTTTGTAAATTCTTTAAAAGAAACATGCCATTAAATAATTTACTGTACAAGAGCAACAGGTGGATAAATGTGAGAGGTGAAACTATCAGGTGATGTGACAGAGTTGACAGGGACTTCAAATATTGTGCTCGTCAGTCATCCAATTCAACACAAATTCAGGGACACCCACCGTTCTGTCGTGAGACATACGGTAAAGTACAACAGACACAATTTACTGTTTCGAGAAGTCACAAAAAGCAATGTTATTTTCATGGTCATTGAGAAGTGTTACTAACGCACCGAGGTTTCATTTTCCATGCAAGACAGAATGTATAAAATTGAGTTGCACTCGAGGTAAAATGTGAAAATGGATGTGAGAGGGGATGCATGTAAGTCAGACAGAGATGCCTTAAATTATACAGATGAAGGCTATAATGAACGCAGAGATAAATGTCTGTATGGGGTGCAAACAAGTGCCCAAAAATATAATCTGCACTCACAGACCACTCCCACCAGCTCCTAAAACTAGTAGGAAAATCACTGTAGTACCTAATATATGTTACACACAAAATATATATATATATACATATAAAACGTATATATATATATATATATATATATATATATATATATATACATACACACACACACACACATGTGTATATATGTGTATACAGTGCCTTGCGAAAGTATTCGGCCCCCTTGAACTTTGCGACCTTTTGCCACATTTCAGGCTTCAAACATAAAGATATAAAACTGTATTTTTTTGTGAAGAATCAACAACAAGTGGGACACAATCATGAAGTGGAACGACATTTATTGGATATTTCAAACTTTTTTAACAAATCAAAAACTGAAAAATTGGGCGTGCAAAATTATTCAGCCCCCTTAAGTTAATACTTTGTAGCGCCACCTTTTGCTGCGATTACAGCTGTAAGTCGCTTGGGTATGTCTCTATCAGTTTTGCACATCGAGAGACTGACATTTTTTCCCATTCCTCCTTGCAAAACAGCTCGAGCTCAGTGAGGTTGGATGGAGAGCATTTGTGAACAGCAGTTTTCAGTTCTTTCCACAGATTCTCGGTTGGATTCAGGTCTGGACTTTGACTTGGCCATTCTAACACCTGGATATGTTTATTTTTGAACCATTCCATTGTAGATTTTGCTTTATGTTTTGGATCATTGTCTTGTTGGAAGACAAATCTCTGTCCCAGTCTCAGGTCTTTTGCAGACTCCATCAGGTTTTCTTCCAGAATGGTCCTGTATTTGGCTCCATCCATCTTCCCATCAATTTTAACCATCTTCCCTGTCCCTGCTGAAGAAAAGCAGGCCCAAACCATGATGCTGCCACCACCATGTTTGACAGTGGGGATGGTGTGTTCAGCTGTGTTGCTTTTATGCCAAACATAACGTTTTGCATTGTTGCCAAAAAGTTCAATTTTGGTTTCATCTGACCAGAGCACCTTCTTCCACATGTTTGGTGTGTCTCCCAGGTGGCTTGTGGCAAACTTTAAATAACACTTTTTATGGATGTCTTTAAGAAATGGCTTTCTTCTTGCCACTCTTCCATAAAGGCCAGATTTGTGCAATATACTACTTACTGATTGTTGTCCTATGGACAGGGTCTCCCACCTCAGCTGTAGATCTCTGCAGTTCATCCAGAGTGATCATGGGCCTCTTGGCTGCATCTCTGATCAGTCTTCTCCTTGTATGAGCTGAAAGTTTGGAGGGACAGCCAGGTATTGGTAGATTTGCAGTGGTCTGATACTCCTTCCATTTCAATATTATCGCTTGCACAGTGCTCCTTGGGATGTTTAAAGCTTGGGAAATCTTTTTGTATCCAAATCCGGCTTTAAACTTCTTCACAACAGTATCTCGGACCTGCCTGGTGTGTTCCTTGTTCTTCATGATGCTCTCTGCGCTTTTAACGGACCTCTGAGACTATCACAGTGCAGGTGCATTTATACGGAGACTTGATTACACACAGGTGGATTGTATTTATCATCATTAGTCATTTAGGTCAACATTGGATCATTCAGAGATCCTCACTGAACTTCTGGAGAGAGTTTGCTGCACTGAAAGTAAAGGGGCTGAATAATTTTGCACGCCCAATTTTTCAGTTTTTGATTTGTTAAAAAAGTTTGAAATATCCAATAAATGTCGTTCCACTTCATGATTGTGTCCCACTTCTTGATTCTTCACAAAAAAATACAGTTTTATATCTTTATGTTTGAAGCCTAAAATGTGGCAAAAGGTCGCAAAGTTCAAGGGGGCCGAATACTTTCGCAAGGCACTGTATATGTATATATACAGTGGGGCAAAAAGGTATTTAGTCAGCCACCAATTGTGAAAGTTCTCCCACTTAAAAAGATGAGGCCTGTAATTTCCATCATAGGTACATTTCAACTATGACAGACAAACTGAGATTTTTTTTTCTCCAGAAAATCACATTGTAGGACTTTTAATGAATTTATTTGCAAATGATGGTGGAAAATAAGTATTTGGTCAATAACAAAAGTTTATCTCAAGACTTTATATACCCTTTGTTGGCAATGACAGAGGTCAAACGTTTTCTGTAAGTCTTCACAAAGTTTTCACACACGGTTGCTGGTATTTTGGCCCATTCCTCCCTGCAGATCTCCTCTAGAGCAGTGATGTTTTGGGGCTGTTGCTGGGCTGTTGCTGGGCAACACAGACTTACAACTCTCTTCAAAGACTTTCTATGGGGTTGAGATCTGGAGACTGGCTAGGCCACTCCAGGACCTTGAAATGCTTCTTACGAAGCCACTCCTTCGTTGCCCGGGCGGTGTGTTTGGGATCATTGTCATGCTGAAAGACCCAGCCACGTTTCATCTTCAATGCCCTTGCTGATGGAAGGAGGTTTTCACTCAAAATCTTACGATACATGACCCCATTCATTCTTTCCTTTACACGGATCAGTCGTCCTGGTCCCTTTGCAGAAAAACAGCCCCAAAGCATGATGTTTCCACCCCCATGCTTCACAGTAGGTATGGTGTTCTTTGGATGCAACTCAGCATTCTTTGTCCTCCAAACACGACAAGTTGAGTTTTTACCAAAAAGTTATATTTTGGTTTCATCTGACCATATGACATTCTCCCAATCTTCTTCTGGATCATCCAAATGCTCTCTAGCAAACTTCAGACGGGCCTGGACATGTACTGGCTTAAGCAGGGGGACACGTCTGGCACTGCAGGATTTGAGTCCCTGGCGGCGTAGTGTGTTACTGATGGTAGGCTGTGTTACTTTGGTCCCAGCTCTCTGCAGGTCATTCACTAGGTCCCCCAGTGTGGCTTGGTATTTTTGCTCACCGTTCTTGTGATCATTTTGACCCCACGGGGTGAGATCTTGCGTGGAGCCCCAGATCGAGGGAGATTATCAGTGGTTTTGTATGTCATCCATTTCCTAATAATTGCTCCCACAGTTGATTTCTTCAAACCAAGCTGCTTACCTATTGCAGATTCAGTCTTCCCAGCCTGGTGCAGGTCAACAATTTTGTTTCTGGTGTCCTTTGATAGCTCTTTGGTCTTGGCCATAGTGGAGTTTGGAGTGTGACTGTTTGAGGTTGTGGACAGGTGTCTTTTATACTGATAACAAGTTCAAACAGGTGTCATTAATACAGGTAACGAGTGGAGGACAGAGGAGCCTCTTAAAGAAGAAGTTACAGGTCTGTAAGAGCCAGAAATCTTTCTTGTTTGTAGGTGACCAAATACATATTTTCCACCATAATT